>NW_020455755.1:295977-419105 GCF_003342845.1 Nothoprocta perdicaria
GCTGCTCCCGGGCCGGCGCCCGCGCTGCCCGCCGCGGCCCGCAGCGCCGCGGAGCCGTGCGGGCACCGGCAACACCGGCCGCACCGCGCTGCTCCGCTCCGCTCCGCGCAGCGCCGCTGTGTCCGGCTGGCCGCGTTTGTCACCGGCGCTTTCCCGCGAGGAGCCAGCGGGGTGTTGGTCGCGGTTGTTTTGCTTTAGAAAGGAGCAAGCGGAGCAGCGTCCATCCCCGGCTAGAGGACGTGGGAATGGCTCTGCCGGAGCCCCCGAGGTTCCCTCTTGCATTGCCTTTTCTCCACAGCATTTTCGTAATAATTAGGGGGAGACCTGTGCTCTTAACTTTACCCACCATCAAGTGTGTGTGGAGCTGTTTATCTGAAGGGACATTAAGCACTCATTTAGGCTTTCTAATTCAATGTGAAATTGTCAGGTACAGCATTCAGCAATTCTGAGAATTAGTAAGCAGCAAACATGCTAAAAAATGCAGGGTTTATATATTCGAACATATTGGTGACTTGATGCATCCCCTTTTGACATAAGTTTTTATGTGAAAGTTTCAGAGCCATCCTGCAAAGGTGCTGGTGAGGCTGGAGTAAAGCGTCACTGCTGTTAAAGCTTCGCTGAAGTGTGCAGCAGGTGACATCCAGTTTGCAGGTGTTGGCACAGAGATTAGCGGTGTAATGTTGCAGTTCTAAAGTACTGGTGTCTGGGGATGTTTTATTGGCCAGCAACTTGTGCATTTGTTTGATTCCAGGCCAGCCAACCCTTAGATGTGTGTGTGGCTTTAAGGCTGAAAAAGTCTGAATTTAATTTTCCTGAAATTAAATTAATCAAATGTTTAATGTAATGACATTTGTAAATGTTATGCTGGGCTGGGGCCTAAATCAATAGAGTTACAGGAATGTGCCCAGGTGAAGCAGTGACTGCGCTGTCAGAACCAAAAATGGACTCCAGAAGGTGGCTGAGGGCAGGTTTGCAGTGCACAGCGTCGCCAACATGACGCACAACAGTGGAATTGCCTCGGCCAACACCTGGCCCCAAAGGTAACTGTGTCTCTGCAGCACTCCTGACTTGTGCCAGCAAAAGAGCCCGTGCCCCAAGGGCCCTGTGTTCACTGAGGGGTTAGGTAATTCTCCCAGAAAAAAAAAGGCTTCTCTCTGGGTGGATTCCCACTTTCTGCTAGGGGCTGTGGGGTGCTGCTGTCCCAGTGCAGCGGCTCAAGCTTTCCTGCAGGGAAGTGCAGCTGGCTGGTGAGGAGGGCGTCCTGTGTTTTGCAGAGAGAGCAGACGTGGTAGTTTCTAAGCATTTCCTTACCAAATGTTGCACCAGGCTTCTTAGGCTGGTGCAGCAGGGACAAAGCCCCCCTTGCCACGTGTCCTGACCCAGGCGGCACACAGGGGTGAGGATAGAGTATCTTTGGAGCAGGAGCACCAATACATGTAGCTGGTCTTCAGTCCTGATAACCCCCTGAGCCTTCTTGCAGGATCTGCAAGGACTGGTGCTTGCACAGGGCTGCTGTCCTGTTCCTCAAGCTGCCTGCTCGGTGCCAGCTCCTAAGCTGAGTGAATGCCTGCTGCATTTCAGAGTTCCTCCTCTGCAGCCTCCAGCGAGGGCTGCGCGGTACTGCTGGCGAGACCTCGGCAGGCGCACACTCCCTCACGCACCTTCCTGGAGGAGGGGGATTATGTTTCTTCTGCAACATCTGCGGTGGGGGATCTGCTTTCCAGCTTGGGCAGTCAGCAGCTGGCGGCACGTCACTCCTCGTGCCCTCGTGTTGCGTGTTAGTACGTGACTGTTCTTCATCTCTTCCCCTCTTAGGGCTAGGGTGTTATGGGTCTCCTCTCCTATCGTGGCAGTAGTTCTAACACAGGGTGTTTGTAGGATGTAATCTGGGGTATAGACTTGAAATGTTTCCACCCTCCATCACAGTGGGTCAGAGGCAGGTTCTTCGGAGACTCAAAACTGATATCCTAGGCTGGGCACTTGCAAGGAAGGTAGAAGGAAGAAAGGGTTGAACTGCCAGCGAAGATGGTGACACTTGTCTCTTGTGCAGTTAAGGCAAGAGATGCTGTTTTCTCCCTCCTGCTGCTACTTTGCGTTGTGTACAACAGTGTGCACGAGGTTTGCTGTGCTGCCGAACCGCGCAGATGTGGGAGAAGCTTTGCGCGCCAAGCTCTGCTCTAGGCTTCCGTGGGCGTGCGGCCCGTCGGTGGGGCAGGAGAGGGGCTGAGCAGAGCCCAGCTCCTGACAACCTGTGGCCGTGCAGGGTTTGTGTGTATAAAACTTCATCGGTTTAACTGAATTTAGTTCAAATAATGTAAAAGGCAGTTTTAAAACTTGGTTGTGTCAGTTTAGCATATGTAGTGAAGCTAGATAAGGAGTTGGTAAAGCCCCTCGGCTGGATGATGTTAATTTCTAGGAGCCTTAATGTCTCAGTTCTGTGAAGATAGGAGTTATTAAGTGGTTTCAATTAAACAAAGCAGGGCAGTCCGAGATTAAAACAACGCCTTCCACATAAGTTTTGCGGAGGTTTAATTAAACCAGTTGAGTTAAATTGATATGCGCTTCTTTCATGGAGCCCCCGCCTTAGATGCTGTCATGAAGAAGCAGTTTCCTGTCACCACTTGCAGCACTGGGAAGATCTGCATCTCACTGATAGTCACTGTTTTCCCTAAAAAGCATTGCTGTTCTGTGGTCAGATAATTAATAAATCTCTCAGTAGCACCATTTGGTAACTGATTTAATTTCCTTTCTCTTTACCCAACTGCAATGAATTTAAGTATTAAATCCATGGTGACTTTGGGGAGACTTAGCAAGGGTACCCTGCAGCTCACACTGAATATCTTGCGTGTTTTGCAGCAAGGCCCAGACTCAGGAAGGGGAAGGAAGTGTGTGCAGCCATCACATCTGCTCCAGTAAAGAAGGCAAAATGTCTCTGGCCAGTTGCAGATTTCAGTATCTTTCTTCTAAAACAAGTAGTTTGCCATGATAATGCTTTAAAAAATACATGTTGAATCTCTGTGTTGATAGTTCTTTTTAAGTAAGCTGCAATTACCTTTCCTTTCACAACGCTCATGTCATCTTTCTTTTGATGGTAGTATGCACTTATATGGAAAATAATATGGAAAATAAAAATTCCAGTCCAGGAAATAGCAGACCAAATTCTGTTCCTGTTCTGTTCTTGGAGTGCAAACAAAGTCTTCAATATGGCCATGTGAAGTCATAGCCCCAAGGGGTGAGCCCTGAGCTAGTGCCATGGGCTTTAGGACAACTGTGAATGAATGACGGATCTTGAGGACCCCTCTGCATTCGTTTCTGTGTGCTGCCACCTCCCACGCTGTCAAACGGGACTGCTGAGAAAACAGTTTATTCAGAAGAAGAGGTTAAAAATATGATGTACTCTCTAAGAAAATGTACGTGTGCTGTTTATTATGAAGAATGATGTGTGATTGCTTTGTGTGTTTGCACACACAGGCCTGCAGGATGTTATTATTGTTGAGGAGACAGAAAAAGGTCCATGGATGTAATGGCCTCTTTCCAGTAGTGAATCCAAGCAGGTTTTTACTATAGTTGCTCAGAGTTTAAGTATTTTTTGGTTCATCTCTCATCATTTTTCTCTTTTTTTTTCGGGCTGAGACTCTTCACATGTAGCATCCCTTGGAGAAGAGCAGGGAGACTAATTTTATTTCTGTAGATGAAGAGTATGATCTTCCTAATTTGTTAAGCAGTGAGGTCTGTTCAGAGCCTTAGGACATTCTTCCTTGGCCATTGCTATGTGGTATCACCCCACGAAGGATGCAGACCTCCGTAAAGGAGGGGAATCATTCTCATGGTGCATTTGCTCTTCCAGGAGCATTCCCCAATGAATCAAATGTTCATGGGCTCTGTGGGAATTTTTTCATTGATTAGCATCAACACTTTTCGTAAAGAGTTCTAGGCTATTGCAAGAACAGGATTGAGGGAATCAAATGAAAAAGTCTGATGTAGTTGCAAACAAAGGTAGTGGTTCTTCATGTAATGTGTAGTTAAGCTGAGGAGCTGGTTAATTCAGAAATGGACACCTAGCAGGAGCAGAGATGTGGGTCTGATTTGAATCAGGTGAACATGAAGAAGACTGGCAGAAAGCAGCAAGGGCGCACGCGTTTCAGGAACAAGCGTGCTTTGAAGTGAGCGGGGAAAGGAGCTCTGAGGAGAGGGTGGCGACCTTCAGAATTAGGAGAGGGAGAAGGCCTATCACTTGTTTAGGTTTTTGTTTTCATTAAAAACATAGTGAACTTTTTGATGTTCCCTTACATCAGGCATACATTGTGTTGTATTACAGTTTTGGTAATGTGTCATTTATAGTTTCCTAAGTTTCACAGATACTCAAATATTTTTTGAAGGTGTGCCAGCTACACAGATGGCAACTGCACATATTGCTGTGCAAGAAAGTAATGATGGTGTGGTTAATATGCCTGGGAAAAGAAATACAACTGGTGGAACAGAAATGAGATGATGACATGGCTTTTCTGCAGCACTGACAAGGAAAAGAGCAGCTAGCTGCCAGTGGGCAGGAGAGGGCTCAAGGGAATTAGCTGTAGGCTCTGCAGAGAGCAGCCAGATACGCATGCTTGGTTTGGGGAATGGAATTTGTTGTTATTTTGGCAGAAAATATGATCATTTTGCTGATTTTTGCTTGTCTTTGTGTTTGAATGTTCATGCAAAAACAGCTGAGGCAAGGGGTCATTTGTGCTGACCTGGGGGAGATGATGGTGTTGCAAAGATGTTTTTAAGCAGTTGCTCAGAGAAATTGCTTAGCACAGCACCCATACAAATCCAGCATGAGGAGACTGGCCCACAGTCCTAGCCCGAGGGAGTGCAGCGCCTTGAGCACAGGGGAACACCAAGGAGCAGCATGCCTATAATCACAGCAAGCTCAGCCTTTGAACACAGCTTGAGCTGGATTCCTGCCTTTAGTGCTGCTTTAAGCATAGGACCCCATGTGCCAGACACCAGGAAGAGAGGCAGCCCTGACTGTTTGGCTTACTGTCCTTGTCTGTTGTCCCTATGGGAGTGGTTTCCAGCCTCGGAAGAGGCACTGAGCTTAAGGTGCTGGCATTTCCCTCCTAGTGCCTTTCCGTGCTCTGACCTGCGTTATCTTTCAGCCACAGCTGTGTGAGGAAGAGACCGGAGGCCGGTGTGCACGTGGTGCCTCCTGCCTCCCCTTGCCCCCGCAGCCCTGCTGGGAATTCAAAGGCAGCTCTGCCCCGCGTGAAGGAGCAGTGTGGTTGATAAGGCCTTGGCCCAGCTAACCACAAAGCAGCACCAGCTACAGCCCGCAGTTAAATAAGCCTGCCTTTGTTTGCTGCTTGAAGCAGGCTCTCTTGATGGGTGTAAATAATGCCCTGTTCTTTATAGTTAGTGGACTGTAATAAACTTGAGTAGATAGCGTGTCACCTGGGTAATAAGCAGCGGAGTGTCCCTGGCGTCCATCTGTGTGCAGAGCAGCGCGTCCCCGTGGACTCTGTACGGGCCGGCCCGGCCCCACGGGCTTTGTCCTGCGGGACGCAGTCCCGTTCCCAGCCTGGCGGGCAGCCCGTCACCAACCAGGGCGCGCATCCCGCGGAGCTCGCTGCAGAGCTGTTGCTTGGTGACCAGCAGCCGTGTCCCCGAAATTCAGGAATGTGCCTTTCAAAAGAGTGCCCTGCACCAGCGGCTCTGAAAGGAGTATTTGTTCTTGCGGGGTCGTTTTCATTCTGCAAGAAAAAGCGAGTCTTTCAGCTCCAGCTTTGCTTTTCCCCTGTCTCTCTCCTCACATCCGTCCCCAGCGGCGAGCCGCCTCGCCGGGAGGGAGGTTGCGCTACCCTGTTCCTTAGAGCTGGCTTTGTTGTTCCATTTCTGAAGTTTGGCCTGAGCACTTCCCGTCGTGTGTGTGCTTGTGTTGCTCCTGTTGTGCACTTCTGAGAATTAGATACCTCATCACTCTGGGGAAGTCAGGTCAGTGTTGCGGCAGGACTAGCCTCAGAGATGTGCCTGGTCCATAGAGGTGTATGTGAAGCTCCAGGAGCAAACTCAGTCTGCATAGCCTCGGCCTGCACGCTCCTGCCCATGCAGCCCCTCTGTCATAGGCCCTCTAAGCACTTTGATCCGGCTGGAAGCTGGGCGGTTACTCTACGTCACTACCATTGCTGTTATTGTTAGTGATTAGTTTCTTACCAAGCTTTAGATTTGCACGGCATCATTTTCTGGACACCTTGACATAATTACTTTTACATTGAATTGCTGAAAATAAATATCAAGTAGCTGATACTATATCCCAATCCCTAGACTAGCAAATAAGAAACTTTCCAAAATGTACGCACGCATGGTAACAAATTATCATTGCTCCTGTTGTACCCCTTTTGAGACCGCAGCAGTGCCCAGACCACTGAGCTGACTGAGTGCTGTGAAATGTTAGGCCATGTCTTGAGTTTCAAATGACAGTGCTATGTACGGGGCTTGGAGGTCAGCTCCACCAATCATGCTGAAGCTATTTAGTGCTTCTGAAGAACTGCATCCAATTTGTGCCAATTCAATCTGTTTGCAAATTGAAATGACAGTGTCTTAACAACACTTGATATGAACTGTCACTTTTTATTTCAGCACTGCTATCCCATCAACTAGAAACTAGAAACACACACAAAAAGAAATGGCTAACAGTGCAGAGAAAATATCTCTGAGCCATATCCCACATTTGTGGTGTTATGGAAAATGCAACAAGATTAATTTGATACTAGACTCAGGGTTGTCCAGCTTCCTAAATTTAGTCCAGTGCAGGATAGGGAGATAAAGGTGTCTTCAGATGTCTTTATGCCTTCAGACTGTGAGTGCAGTGCAGGTCCTGAAGGATGTCCATCATGGGTGGGAGCAACCTGTGAGGTATTCCAAGCACTGTGAGCTATCGTGGCCCCTTGGGCACCATTTCAGGGATAAGATGTAAGAGGTGATGTCATGCCCCAGCTGTCCTGCGGATTGTGGCCTTCCTTGGGAAGTGCTGGACTAGGTGCTCTGGTATTTGGCTGACTCATGGTCTACATATTATCAACTATTTTGTTAACATGGCTGACCGGAGTTTTAGTAGGCAACAGGTTTTATTTCCTGTTTCCTGCCTTTCCCCTGTTCTACCTAGAAGTTACTTTACTGATGTATTTGCATAAGCTCATCACTGATTTTATCCTAATTTTTACAGCTGTCTATGTGAAAAAAGGCATTGTAACACTTTGGTGGAAATTCGACTGTAAGAAGGAGTGCTCACTTTTTCTTGACCCATGCCAGGAACTACAATTAACCCGTTCTAGTCCATCTGGTGAACACATCTTTCTTCACCCAAGTCAATTTTCTTGTGTCCCATTAATCTCCCATTTAAATGAGATTTAAATCCCTAATCCAGCACTTGTGGTTCCACATCACACCCTGCATGGGTAAAACCCTTGAGGCAGGGGCTGTCATCACTTTTTCTCTGAGCAGCATTGGCATCTATCACCGAGGTTATTATTCTTGATAATAATCATCACCATTATCATCATTTATGTATCCTTACTCCAGTTTATGTTATAGGACAGGAGAAATAGATTGAAGCTCTCTGTACCCTTGGAAGCATTACTGAGTCATATTTCTACACCAATTAACATTTCTTCAAGCGGAGCCATTCGAGGTATCTTCTCAGAGTCCACACTTCCTACCTGCTTTTTATTCACAGACGTATTAGCCGTGGTCAATTGAGTGTGGAAGAAAGATTTTAATCAATGTTACTGATGTATTGCTGACATCCTCAGCCAAACAAGGCAGATACTCAGAGCATCCCTAGCATGGTTAGAAATAAATAGGCAAGAAAATTACCCATCTTATTTTTAGAATAATAATTAAAAGCATCCACAGCAACAGGCTGTTTTCACTGAGAAAGTATATGACACACAAAAAGCCATGCAAGAAGCTAGCTGGACAAGCTGGGCAGCACCTGGGCAATGTGATAGCTGTGAACAGAAACTCATAAGCTCTGACGATGAATGGCTGTGGAAACAGCTAGTGTAGATAACAAGGAGAGGAGTCGGTTCTAATAAATGTTGCATTCATTAGATGGCTCACAGCTCAAGCTGAATTTACCTTACCTCCCCTTCTAGTGTTAAGTTCGGAATTGAGGCTCAGTTGTCTGCTTTGTGTTTGGCCTATTTGCTTTTAATTTCTGATTTCTGATTTTAATTTCTGATTTCTCTATTCTAAATGGTTGTGGCCTCCTGAAGCTGTGGATGCATTAATATTTTGGTGAGATGGACAACAGGATGCTGTGAAATGTCAATCATCTTTTAAAAGCAAGAAGGATTTGAAAGTAGATAAGGACAGGTGGTTGGCTTAATTCAGCATTATAGCAGCAGAGATAACACTGACTCCCTGCTCATCTCATCCCCCTCCCACACATGCTCACACTGAAAGGAAAATAAAAGACATTTGCATTCATCAGCAAGCTGGTGACTTGCTCAAAAGGATCTTTATTCAGCCTTTAGACAGAACTATGATTCCCTCCTATCTCCCTCCCCTGAATTCTGGGTTGATGACTAATTTTCATTTGCTTCACAGATAGAAAAATCTGTTCAGAGCATAAGCATCGGAGTAACAAATCAAAGCAGAAAACAAATACAAGGGCTCACTCGTAGTTATATGCTTCAGAGGGCTTGTTTAATGTAAGCAAAGGTCAAATGAACAGGTCCTCTCCTCCATGCTTGGCATTTTCAGGGAAATGGCGTTGGACCTTCCAAATCCACTAACTAAGCACACTGCTGCTCTTTTAGGGACTGTTCATTCATCGGAGTATTTCATATAATCTGACAGGAAATGATATTTACAATGCTTTTAGTTCCATTTGGGACACTTTTTAACGCTGTTTCTGGGATGTAAATTATTTAAAAGTCATTGATTTGGATCTTGTCATGATGAGATAAAAGCTTAACCAAAAAGCTTTCCTGCTCACAACAGTCTTAAATTCTGGAGAGACCTGTGTATTTTTGCTTAATTGAACACCTAAAGGGGAAAAAAAAAAAAGAAGAGCTTGGCCTCCTAACATTTTTTAGTAGAAGTAAATGTTAGATTTATTTAACCTTGTTGGCTTTTGAAATACAACCAGTAATGGTATCTTATTAAATCTTGTCCTCCAGAATGGATAAAGCATTTTATCACTGGGCATTAAATTCACTAATGGATCACTTGATAGACCTGTGTGTCCCGTGCTGTTTCTGGAGGCTCCAGCAGTGAGTTCACAGACTCACCGGTGTGAAAGGTGCCACGCGTCGCTTCAGCCCTTAGCAGTGTTTAGGAAGGAGCATGAAGCTCTGCAGAGCATGTGTGTGCTCATGCCTGCACCTGCGGCTGGACGGGCCGTCGCCTCTCCGTGACTGAGTGGAGGTCGAGCAGACTCGTTCGTCTGTTTGAACACGAACCACCCGAACATCTCAAAGCACCTCGGGCTGTGAGATGGAAATGCTGAGCATGGTAACGGAGGTATTAAATAAAACTCTAAATGGAGAAATGCCAGATGGAGCGAACAGGGAAGTGTTCCTGCACTCTTCTTTAAAACAAAATAATTTCACCGTTCATGGGATTTTCTTCTGTGTGCTTAAAGGACAAACACACAAAGAAAGGAATTGGAAAGGAGTTAGAAAGGAGGTATAGAAAGCACAGCATGTTCATCTCACAGCAGCAAGACTATGATTAGGCACTTGAAAAGTCTCTCCCTGAAAATACATACCATGTGAAAGTAGCAATGACTTAGGCAGAAACGTTTCCGAATTCAAAAGAAAAAGAAAACGTTATTTAGAGAGGAATCTTGTTGTCCTTACATGCATTAAGCTCTGGGGGTATGACTGTCCTGTGTCTTCATTACCCTTCTGAACATCTTTATGCATGTGCTTAACTGTAAGCGCACAGCAGTTCCACTGGGAACCCAGTTCTGTGCTGCTTTTTGCCTTTTATCATCTCTTTCATTTTTAACACTGGCTTTGTGTTTTTCTAGGATACTTTTTACTTCAGAAGCCCTACAGTTCATTTCAGTTGATGAATCAAGATCTCAGGCTTCCTTTCAAACACTAATTGGGAATGCACATTGTCCTTAAATTGAAAAATACCCTGTACATCCTTGTGCTGCAGACTGGGCTAATGATTTTACATGACTTACAGTTATATTCCTTTATGCAGCTGCAGTGCAGGTTTTGACCCAGTCATCAGGGAGAAGAAGCACCCCGGAGAGGTCCGGGGCAGAACAAGGTGGGCTGCAACCCGCGCCGTTCCCTGCCACATCAGCTGGCGCAAGCAGGCCCTGCTCACTAACAGCTGCCTCTTTAGTGTCTCTGATTCTAGAAGGAAAAACGTAAGATACAGAAAAGGAGCGGAGTATTTGAAGTGTTTCTAAAAATGGTATTTCCAGACAGTTAGATGGCCCTATGGGAAATCCTCAGGGCAGCCTGTTTCTGTTAGTTTAGTGCTGGATACAGGGATATTGACACTGCTGATCTTGCCCTGCTGTACCTGCTTAGGTTCAGGAGAAAGAGCCAGCAACTTCTTACTTTTCTCTCTCCCCACAAAGCATGAAATTGGTGCTGGTGGCTTTACCAGCCCAGGTAGCAGTTGGGTAGTAGAGTTAAGATATGTAACAATTGGGTGCCTTAGTTCCAAACTGAGAGATTCTTGCACAGCGATGAAATTTCAAACTTTTAATTTTCTGGGGGAAAAAAAAAAAGTTAGAAACTTGGCAAAATCCCTTACAATTAATTTTTTACTATAAGCAAAATACTGCTTTGGTTTGCTGTGTTCTATGAATATTTGATCAACCTGAGAAGGAAACAAGCAGATCATTTTTTTTTTTAATTAGTTTTGTTATGGGTGTTTAAAATTCATGTGCTATCAATATATATTTCATGTATTTCTTTTGTTATACTATAAAAGTGTCTTTCATGGTTCATTTATCCATGTCATACAGTGGAAAACAGATAAATGAAGCATAAAAATATTGTATAATCCTAATACTTTATAAAGACTCTAACCTCAGTGGGTTTGTATCTGAGATGGGTGATCTTCTGAGATTTCACAAGCTCAAAATAAGGCAGTGATGGCTTTCCTACCATTATCCAAACAAAACTCCCTTGTAAGGGAAATGAAGCACCACAAAAAATTGTCCTAAACTTTCTGCTATCTCACAGACCACGCAAGATCCATCAGGGAAACGATTTGCTCAATATGTATCAGCTGCTGGGATTTTCTTTGTTCCCAGGACCAAGAAATCCTGGAACACACGGATTATTGCTGAGGTTCCAGCTTTTCTCAAAGCATTCTCCAGCTTTTCTCAAAGCATTCTCCAGCAAGATGCTCAATGTGAGCAAAAGGAATAAGTTAATTACTGAATTACAAAATAAACTTAATGGGATGCTCCATTTGGGATGCCCAGGGCTTTGAGAACCATGCCGGGACGTGTTTATGAAGGACAGTCTGTTGGCTTTGCTCTGTCACTATTTTAAAAATCCATCTTTCTGTCTTGGACTGAAGACCTGCTGCCTTTGCTGTCAGTTTTTTGAAATGTTTGCAGATAGCTTGTATCTGGCCATACACAGGGATATATATGCATGTGTGTATGTATATATCAGCATAAGCTCTGCTCAGCTCTATGGTCTAGCTGCACTGCCCATCAATGATGCAATTCAAAGCCAGCAGAGCACTGAATTCATTGGACTCGTAATGTATTTTATCCATGAACTTCTGCTTTTTTAACTCCATATGGACATATCAGAAGCTTTACCATTTTAGCACAATGATAATTTGCTTTTAAAAGCAGCTGTAAGAGTGAATTTGGTCTACTATTTCTGATGTCCAGTGAAGCTTTAGACAGCAATTTAATCATTATTATTGCTACTGTACAGCTGCTCTCTGGAGGAGATTAAACCATGTCAAAAAAAGGGAACCAAAATAATGAGCCTGACAGAATTGGAGAAGGAGCGATTAAATTTGGGATAATGAGTGCTGCTGATTTTTTAATGTTATTGTAACAATTCATACTGCTGCAGCCTGATCATCTCTGGGCTCAAAACTGAAATGAGCTCAGCAGATGTGACCTTCTGCAGGCTACTCAAAGAGAGAGAGAGAAAAAAAGCAGTAAGGAAGTAGCAACACTACAGGGTCCTTCTGCACGTGCAGTTTTCTCAGCGCTCCAGTGCTGCCCATCCCTCCTGCAGGGCTCCGTGCCGTGCGGGCCGCCGTGCCGGGGGAAGCGCGAATCTCTATCCCTGTGCCCATCACACCTCCCTCCGCTGCTGGGCAGAGTAATCCCCACTAATTTTCAGTCACATCAGTTATCCCATCCTTCACACTTGGGGACCAAGTGAGCAGTGGCAAATCAAACTTCACTAGACTGGCTATCTTGTATTATTTCTTTAGAAATACCTAGTGGAGGATGAAATGGGATTAGCCGCAGTGACTTAATGAGACCACTAGTTCGTTTATTTGTTTTTGTTGGGTGCATCCTAGGATGTCTCGTGCTCTGCTGCAGCTGCTGGAGCTTGACGAGATGCAGGGAGAAGCTCTGATAGTGCCTTCTTATAACAGAGTTATCCAGCTCATGTTGCTTTTGTTACGCTAGCTGTATTCTGAAGATTACAGCTGGGTAAGCTGTGCAGGAGTTTTACCACATTGTTGCAATGCAAAATCATTGGTAAGAGGGATTTTGTTCTGCAGTCTGATGTATATTAAAAGACATACTGATTTTGTATGCTGAAGAGTTGGAAGTTAAGAGATTTTTCATGCTGTTCCTGGGTGATGTTACGAAAAAGTCTGTTTGTCCAATATGTGAACCAACTCTTTGATCCCAAGCTGTAATGTTCTACCTTGTGCTCTTTGGAGCGTACTTCAGGAGAGCTGCTTGAGATTTGCATCCTTGCAGTTTTCCCTGAGTAGCTGTAGCGACACGAGCTTCCCTCCTGTGTGTGCAGATGAAGGTGGATGTTTGCTGCTGCCCGCCTGCAGCTCCCTGCCAGAACTGGGATCCCTTCCTGCGCACGACGCATGGCTGCCCGCGCTCACTCCTGCTTCTTCGGGTGCAAGCTCCTGCACAGCATCAGCATTTCTTCATGGTCTCTAGCTTTTCTAGATGTACTGCAGGGCCTTTCTGCCTGCTTGATATTTATTCTTTCAGGACATATTCCAGATTCTCTATTCCCTTAGAAATCTCCAAACATGAATTCCTTAAAGGAATTCATGGTAGGGTGTGAATAAAATCTATCTGCAGAAAACATGAAGAAACTTATGTTTTCCCTCCTAAATTAGACAAAAGCATATGAGTTATCTTCAGCCTTGTGAACTCCTATCTGCATATTCTCAAAATTCAAAGGAAACTAGAAACAGGGAAACAAGGACTGCATATATTTATGTATACACAGAGACACACGCGCGTAAAAGGGCACATGCACACAACATGGAAATGCCAGCCGGGGATGGGGCTGCCTAGGGAACTGGTTTACTTCCAAAGACAGCAATTCATAATAGGGCTCTAAGCAGCGTGGGGAGCATGGCAGTGCTGATGAAAGGTGTCTTCACTGCTAAAGCTTTACTTCTGTATTTGTGTACATATTAGTCTTGATCTGCCGCTCCTGCTGGGAAATAGATCTCACTGTGTTTGGTGATGAGAACAGTAATTCCTTAATCTTGGATTTTGAGTAACATGTGATATAATTAATAAAAATAATGACTTTTTTTTTCCTGAATATCAATTTATGCTCAGCTTTCTATTAGAAGAGAGATTGGGAATGGAAAGCCACCTAGATGATACCACATCTAGGAATGTGATGATTTCTATGCTGTAAAATATATTAGTAAGTGTTTCATCCACAGCAGGATGAAAAATGAACCAAGTTTTATGGAAGCTATAAAAGGGCTTTTATCTGTCAGTGGTCCATTTTCTAATGGAGACACGAGGGAGTACAGTTCGACACAAGCATCCCAGGTACCCGTGGCCTTGAATATCACTGCTTTGCTCATGAGTTAACTGTGTTCTGGGGGTGCAGTCACTTTAACAGGATTTTTTTTTTTTTTTTTACCATTTGAAAAGATGCACTGGTGGCAGTAGGGAGAAAGTGCAAGTTAACTGAAACTTTACAACGTAAACTAGAAAAAGCAGCCCCAAATAATGTTATTCTGGTTTAATCAGCCCATCCTGCTGCTCCTGCCTGTGTAGAATGTCATTTGCTAAACCCATCTGTGGAATGTGATATTTGAGAACGAACAATATATTTAATGGTTGCTTAATCTGTTGTGCCATTTTTTTTTTAATGGTGTACTGAAATGTCAGGGTGAAATCTGAATTGCCTCATTTATTAGCTTAGTATTAGAAAATAAGGATGCAATTAGGATTTGGAAAAATTAGGTTAAACATCCATTTCCTGATAGAGAGGTATTAAGGCTCCTCCTGTTTCACATTAAGCACCAAACTGGAGGGCAGACTGGGTGGCAGCTCTGTAATTGGTGCATGTGCCTTGGAAGCACCTCAAGAGTTCAACTTCAGCTAATCTGACTTGAGAAGAGTCTAATCTGAGTTGCAGAAGAGTCGCATGTTCTAACACAGTTGCAGGCTGAGTTGTTTTTCCTGGAATCTGGAAAAAAACTCACTGCTGAAGAATAATCATTGTTTAATGTATATCCTGTTCTCTCAGCAAGATGCATTACATCTTTTTCTTTCTGGCTTGTTGTATAAGCTTTTCTGAAGACCCTAATTGTCAGAAAAGCCATTGTATCACTAGGCAATAAATTGTGTTCCTTTTCTCCTCATCTCTGAAACTTCTTGAAAGCCAAGAAATGTGCAGAGCAGAAGGTCTTAAACTGGTCCTACTGACAATGCCTTGTTTATATCAAAGCGCAGAGATGAAATAAAAGCTGCAAAACTCAGTTATGCTCCAATTCCCAGACTGGGAAGTGACTTTTCAGGTAGAGTCAGGAGTTGTTCACTCCCTGTTATGTACAGTCTCCTTTAAAATGCTGAAAAATTGGCATGCCCTGTCTCACTACTGAAATTCAGTTAATTGGTCCACAGATAAATAGCTGTCTCCAAAATAAGGCACAGCCTTTGTCCTAGATATCACTCTTAGGAAAACATCTTTTCTTGCAAAAAATAAATTAAAAAATATATATATTCACTTCCGGCAAATGGAGCATGATGTTGTTTCAGTGCTCTTTAAAAACATTCTTGAGATGAGATCATTAGCGCACAAAAATAGCTTCTTAACAGAGGCAGCTTCTGTTGGAAAATCTTCATTGGTGGTAGACTGGGAGTAATTAAGTGCAGTGTAATTTAATGACTCAAAACAACAAACAAGCTTTGGCATTGCTGTTTATGAACACACTGCTGTCCTGGGGAAATCTGATTTGGAATGAGTGGCAAATCCGGAATTGTTTTCAGTGGGGTCATCCCTTTGCCGCCACGGACAGACGAGAGAAGCACCTCTGAATTCCAGGCTTGTTTGAGTCCACGGCAGAGCTGCCGCTCTCGCAGAGCGCTCCTAGGCGAGGCTGTCCCTGAATCGCGGCTCAGCGGCTCTGTTCGTGCGGACGGAGCCCGCACCGCCGTCCCCCGTCCTCGTCCCATCCACAGCGCTCAGGGACAGCCACCCACCTTGCTCTGGCTCTGCGAGCACACGCTGCTGTGTGCTTCTGCTCTCACTGAATTTAATATATGTTCTCTCTGTGCACCTTGTGGTCCCTTTTGTGCTGCTAAACATGAGTGGTGGAGCTTCTACACCCAGTCTTTGTGCAAGTTAGGTGAGAATCAGTCTGATCCGTAGAGAAACTGAGTCCCTGCTGCGCGGCTCTTGGCCAGGCTTTGTGCGGCTGGGGGAGCAGGGGCTTGCGGAGCCGCTGCTGAGCCAGGCGCTGCAGTGTCCTGGGGGTGCTCACTCCCGTGCTGCTTTCAACTATCTCGGAGACACGGCAAGATCAAAAGTTAATTTTCTTGCCTCTTCTAAAGCTACCATATAATTAATTTCTCTGAATCAGTTTGTTTTTCTGCTGCCAAACACTTCAATGCTTATATGTAAATTAACAACTTCTGAAGCCTTTTTTTTTTTTTGAAAAGAATACAGGGCAATCATCAGATAAAAGTCATTACACATTCAGCGCTATTCTGCTCCACTGATAATAAAACAGTCTTTGGGGAAGGTGACCTTTTCACAATAGACTTATTAATGTCAGGACTTCAGAATTGTCTTTTCTCATTATAAGTCTAACTAAAAACATTAAAAAGAGTGAAGTTTATGATATTTAAGACATGTCAAAGCATGAGAATTAAAGAAGTCTTTGCAGAATGTATTTTATATAACTAATTTCTGAGTTTTGTGTGCAAGTATTCAAGCCCAGTGTGCGCGCGCGGTTGCTTACGGTTCGGGCCCTCGCTGCTCCAGGGGCTCCCGCCCTGGCAGTGGGGCTGGCCAGGATGCACAGAACCCCCGGGACAGCTCAAGGTGCGAGGTGCAGAACTGTGGCAGTAAGGGAACAACCGGGACCGAACGTGTCCTTTAGACCACGGCTGGAAGCTGCTGGCCCTGCCCTTCCCCGTGTGCACATCGAGTACGGGGCTTAGCCCCACAGGCTCGCGTGTCAGTATCTGTATGAGATCAGTATTTTAAAGAAGCAGAAGATATTCCTCCTGCTGGAGCCATGACTCCTACAGAATTCCATCAATATTAATACAATCATTGGACGTTAATTCCAGTTGCTAAGTAACCTGTTATTCCTACAGAGCAAACTGGACTCAAACCAAACCAACCAAAGATGAGGAAAACCTCATGTTAGAAGGGAAGAGGATCAAGGGAAGGGAAGGGGGAACTTTAAGTGAATACCAATTTGTACAGAACTGGCATCTTTTTTGCAGCTTTTAGCTTTACCTTCTTAGTCCATTTGCTACTCTTCATTTATCCTGTTTTTTCCTAGTCCTGAACTCTCCTCATGGAAACATGAGCCACCTTTTTCCCCTTGCTATATCCCAATCACAGTCAGTACCAGTGGACTTGGAGTCCAGATTTATAGCAAAGTTGGTTATTGGTTTTGTGGCTATTGAAATGTCCCGCCAGTGTGCATTCAAAAGGTAATCTCTGGAAAGAAAAATGAGGTAAATATAACTAAAGACATTCATTCTGCTGCATCTATGGCTTTTTCTGCTTGAACTGTGAGGAGGCAGGAATCTGAATCTCGAAAGGTCAAACAAATCTCAGTACTGGCAGGTTTCCTGTCAGAAATGTTTTAACTGCTACTACACTTCTGCTGTATTTTATAAGCTGTTAGTTTTAAACCCGTGCAGCTGTTTAGGCTTTCAGGCATAAGGCAGAGGCTTCTATTATTGCAGACTCCAGACTGGAAGCCATCTTCTCTGTGGTGGTAACTTGCTGCTCCCAGTGCTGTCACATCAGCACTGGCAGGAGGTGCCAGGAAAGCAGCAGTGACAATCTGGCCTTGCGAGTGCTCTGCCTCTGTGGAAGGAAAGGCCAAGAGGTTGTACAGATGCAATTGTGACTAATGCTTCTGTCTGTGGAGCTCTCAACATGTTTCTGACTTAGGCAGCGAGGTGACACATGGTTGGATTTTTGCAAATTTTAAGTTTATTAACAAGCATAATCCAGCCATTTTTCCCGACTCTGTGTTTTACAAGCTTCACAGATGAGTTTTAACCATTAAATTATGTTTTGCTTTATTTTTTCTTACTGCTATTTCTTTAAAAAGCTAAATCCATTCAGTGCCTGAGTTAAAGCTTTGTGCATGGAGAATACTGCACAGCTGAAAGAGATGCAACACTGTAATCAGAAAATGGGTAGATTCTGTGTTTTGTCAGACACTCAGTTTGCTTTTGGATTGCTAAGACATTTTTCCGTTCATCCTTTTTATCTTTCACCATTAAATTGTGGTTCTGAAGTGGCAAAAATCAATACTTTGAAATTCACATGTGGACAGAATGATGGAATTTAATTTAGATATGTGACAGAGCAACCCAGGAAAAAATGAAAAGGGCGTCCTGTGTTGGAGCCTGAGTCCATACAGATTGTCCAGTTGGAGAGCTCCAGTTGGGTCACTCTGCCGTGGTGGGAGTGATGTTTGCTTGGGTTTGTTCTGCAAAGGTATCCTGCTAGGCACAGCTCTGACCCACGGCGTCCACACTGCCCCTGCTCTCGTGGTGGTGCTGACAGGACTCTTGCTTGGCTGGGCATTAGTGAAGCACGAAGATGGGCAGCACGATGCTGCTGTGCTGCTGCCTTATGTGGCTTGCAGGCTGGGATTATTTCTTGAGCTTTGGTAAGGAGCTAAGCCAAACCACCCTGCTGTTCTGCTTTGCTCACCTCTTTCTCATTGACTTGCCACTCAAAGCCTAAGTGTGGTAGATATGTGTCATAATAAAACAGGCGGTAATACCTACGTATAGCATTAGTAGTGGAAAGATGCCAGCATTACTTAGATGAATTACACACAAATTACATATAATATCAGGCTACTTTAACTCAAGGCAGCCTGTCTGTCTGTCAGAATATAGTTTAATTTCCCATGATAACTTCTGTATTACAATCGTATGAAATGTCTTACTGCAAACACACTGGTATGTCCACCTGACATAATAAGGGAGGTAAGCAGTACAGATCCTTGGCTGACTGGTGTAAATCCACTGTGTTCAGTAGGACCTTCGACATGTGATTTAACCTTCTCAAGTTAGCAATAATTTTTATGTAGTAATTCGGTGTTTATTCAAGGCAGAAAAGTATGTGGGTATTTTAGTTTCCCAAAGAATGATAATGTGTTCTCCTCCACAGTTGTGCTTCATCAGGTCTAGAAGAAAGAAACAGACCACTAATCAGAAAGGGCCAAATCTCTGTTGTTGTAAATAATCAGAAGAAACATTTTTTTCATTGCGTATATGTGTGGGGTTTTTTTCCCTAGGAAAAGCATTTTGTCAGAAAAATCCCAAAGAGTTCAACTTCCGTTGTTTGAAGATTATCTGATGGATTTCAGTGTGGCCAGTTTAGAGGAATGTGTCTTACATGTAGTGAGCTGAATGAAAAATGATGTATTGAAATAGCTTTCTATACAAGAAAGGAAATCTACTTACAAGACAAAAGACCAGTGAAGACAGCTCCATTATATTTTGGGTATAGCTGCTGTTTCATATTTTGTTGTTTTGCTTTTCTTCCTTTAAACAGTACCTTGAGAAGTCTAAAGGAGTCTGTTTATCCAAGAAATAAGATTTTGCTTCAGTAGAGCATGAAAGTAAAGGTTGGAAAAAGATAATGGAACCAGCTGGTAGAGAAGGAAAAAAGAAAGGAGGTCTTTCATTTTAATTTTTCCTCATGGCTGCCAGCAAAGCAAAAGAAGGAACATGTGCTCTGGGATTTTCCAGCTGGCATGAACATCCTTATAGGCTAACTTCCAAACAAACTTCCAGCAAATAGGAAAAAAAAATCAAATTCCCTGAGGAACTGCAACTCCATGGATTGTGTCAGCATACCATTGTTTTAAACTGAAGCATTGTTTGATTGTATAAAGCAGAAAAAAAAAAGACCATCTCTTGAAAACTATTAACATGGGACTAAGAGATGTCTGGGAAGTCTTTGTTGTGGTCAGCAGGATGTTTTTTTCATTTCGCGTATATCAGCTGTCTCATTTCCACTCATTTGCCATTAAATGCACCTGTACACGTAACATACGCAAACATACATACATCAACAGCACATTTTTTGTGAATGTGAAAATTGTTCAAGTGAGTTAAGATCCAGGTCAGCAACAGCTCTCCTGAGTCAACACGTTCCAGTGATGTTTTCTATGTTGAATGCTGTTATGTTGTCTATGGGATTGATGGTTTAAATGCAAAACTGCAGAATTCAGCAGGTCTTTTTCTGTGGAAATCCCACAGTCTCTTTGAGAGCATATTGTGCAGACTAATTGCTACTTCATCATGGTAATAAAAGAATGCACCTACATATCCCCTCCTGGAATTCTCCCGAAATACTGTACAAGTGCTGGCAGTTTTTCAAAGATAAGGTCGTCAGACACCATTGTCTCAGTGCAGAGAGTAATCTAAACAAAACATGTTTTTCTCCCTTTCAGTATTTTGAAAGCAGAGCAAGAAATCTCTAAATGTCATGGTTATCACAAGCTAATTACCCTCATGGGGTTTGGAAGTGAGCTGTACATCATCCTTCACTTCTGTTTTTGAGGCAAATTATCTTATTTAACTAAACATATTTCAACAGGCTTCTGGCTTTTGCAGTGAAGGGTCAGGGAACTTCTTTCAAGTTAAACTAGGGCCTGATCTTAAGCTGGTGAGCATCTGTAACTGAAGCCCTGAGAGGGGCCTGCAGAGAAGGACTGGTAAAGGCAAAAAGGTTCTGGTCCCTTATTGCTTTGCCTCATGCCATCAGTGTGAGGTATTTGCAGATGCATAGAAGCAGATTTCTAATAATGATTGGGATGTTGATCAAACATCAAATTGTTTTATGCTTATCTCAGTGCAGCAGAAACAAGTTTTGAGGTTAGGTTTGCAGACCTTCATCAGCTTCCATCAGATTCGGACAGGTTTTCAAAGGATTTCAGCATGGAATAAATGCTTGGTATTCTGCATTCTCATACAAATACATCTGCTTTCATGGAAGTTGAACTCTGTAGTGCCTCCTTACATCTGATCCCAAACTTTTACTCATTAAAGCATTCTATAATTAAACACGGAGCAGATGTTATTTTCAAGCTGAATCTGACACTTATCAGCCAATTGATACTTCCTACCAGGATTAGCCTAAGTGGCTCTAAGATTGTTTCCTGGTTAAGAATTATTTATATTTTGTGAGTGACTGTGTCCAGGCCAGGCAGGATTTTTCTCCATAATCTTGGTGGCAGGGAGGAGACAAGAAAGACTGTGTTTTCTCTGCCTTTTTTTTTTCTCTGATGCATTTTGAAAGCAATAAGTGCTCCAAAAGGAAGGTCAAACATACCTTTTCTTCAAGTTAATTCCTTCGAGTGGCATTTAGACTTAGCCAACTGTGTTAAAAACTTGTATTAGGAAAGCAGTCTATGCTGAGCAGTTCTCTGCTATTGCATGGTTTGCAGCTCTAGTGGTGTGAAGACTTTTAAGAGCAGGAGAGAGCTAGAAAGAATGCCCTTTATGTTCTCTGGGGCCTCTTTCTATAATTCTGTCATTTTATCTAGTGGTGGTAGCTGAGTATGTGTTCATACTCTTTGAGCACTGCCATTTTTGCTCTGAGAGCATCTGAACAGATGCTCTTTTCTGTTTGGCCAAGAGGTTACAGTAGTGGTTGGCGCTCTCTGATGCAACCTGTTTGAATGGCAACTGCAAGAGAGCAATGCTTCGGGATACGCTTAGCAAAAATAAAGAAAACACAGTAAGTTCTGTTACAACAATGGAGCCTTTGGCTCTTTTTTTGTGTCACTTCAGAGAAGGGGTAGCATATTGGCCCGAAGTATTGTTGCTTGGATAATCTCTGTGATTCAATGCAATTACACCTGGGGATGCAAAATACTAATATTGCAAACTTTTTTGTATGTTACTTTATGAAACAAAGTGATGATAAATTCATTGTTTTTCTTCTGATGAATTTTTACATGATTTATCTCCCTTATGTTTTCATGGGGATAAGGTTTTAGGGGGAAATTTGTATCTAAGGAGTTGTTTCATCTTAGCCAGAAATGTGTTTAAATTTACATACAAAAATCTTGTACAGAAACTCGCACCATAACTAGCAACAGGCATTGTTCCCAAGATGTAACTTCCCAAACTCTTAGTAAAATTGTTATTGGAAAATGTAAATATATATATATACATATATAACACTTAGGATTATGTAATTTCACCATCTGGTGCTTTACATAAAGGCGCTCATATTCCTTCTCTACAGCTTTATGTAACAGACTCCCCCAGACAAAGGGCTGCCTACAAAGAGGTGGGGCAGCTGGTGAAAGAACAACTGTACTTTTGTTCTGTAACTAAGTGCTCCTAGTAAAGTAGAGGTGGATGGCCTGCAAAACAGAAACTGCCTTCGCAGAGATCCCTTCCTTTCCCACTTAGCTGTCTCTGTTCTTATATTTGCAAGTGAGGCAGATTTTGTTTACTTGGAGCAACTTTATTGCAGGGTCAAGTAGGAAGGGAAGATTGGCAGAGAAGGAGCAAATCTTATTTAAACAGAATTGTCTGCAATAATTAGGAAATGTGGTAAGAAAGAGTTGATAAACGAGTGAAAGGTGAAAAGTGAAAGGTGTGTCTCAGGGCAATTCATTAAAATGATGGTGAAGAGCAACCGAAAGGTTCTGCCAGCATTTAGCAGATGGGAGATCTCTTCTATGAGATCCATATGTATTTTGTAGGGTAAGTGCTTTCCCAAGAGTGAGCTTTCCCAAGTGGCATTGAAAGTAACGTCTCATCAGAGAGCACTATTCCACTTCAGCTCAAACTTTCTATGCAGGTAAATTGCTAGCATTTGAGATGAATCTGATCTAGTTGACTGGGATCATGCAAAAAAGAAACAACCTAGTAGGGGTGAGATATGTGGTGAAAAGAAGGATTGTTTTTGTGGGTATCATTTCAATTCAGAAGTGAAGTTTTCTTCTGCAAGTGCTGAAGAAGCATTTAGGTAGGATATGACTTATTTGTATTGCAGAAGTGTCAGGATAAAAAAGGTAACGTTATGTTTGGTAGCAAAGGACAGGACAAATGTAGGAATTGAACTGAAGGAGTGACAAATTCACATAAATACACTCCAGAGGAGTAAAAGGACATCATTTGAAACTGCTAGTGAAAAATAGGCATGTCACCAATAACAGAGATTATAAATGTTCATAAGCCAAAGCAAGAGTATTAAAGGTTAAAAAAAAATAGGGGAAAAAAAAAAGGCAAGGCTGAAACATTAGATATTAGAAAAGATGCCTAGATATTGCGGGAACTTCTGCAATCTCAGCTGATTGATGAAAATACAGGAGGCCAGTTCAGTAGACCCAGAGAAAAAACTTCTATCTTGCTGAGTTAACACAGGGCACAAGGATGGCCCACATCCATTCATTCTGCTTTTGCACCCAAAATAGGATGATAGGATGGGTAAATAAAGAAAAGGCTGTCCGTTCCACTGGAATTGAGCAAAAACACTGGGTTTCCAGTTCTGCCATTATAAACAAATCCACTAGCACTGCAGTAGCTGAGGCCAGGTACAACAGCTTTTCCTCTGCTGCTAACAGGGTGGTAGTTTCCAGTGGTGGGAACAATCGGAAGATTGAAGGTATGAATGGCTAATTCTGCTGGAGGAGTTTTACACTTGGCTTCGAGATCTTATTGATCGTTTATGTGGTAGGAGTGAAATCAGATGCAGCTTATAATCTGCTCCATTAATGTCTTGTTCAGATGAAGAACGCTGAAGCTGTGAACTATCTCATGCTTATTTCAGGTAGCCTTATTCTAATCTACTTTCTGGGTCAGTTCCCAGGTAAGACAGCATGTCATGCTATTACATCTTTAATTGCTTTCAGTTCGGTCTTATGAATCACCCCCGAGATGCTGGCCTAACTGATAGGACAGGCTGTAATGCATTATATAGAAACATCTTATCTCATTGTTGCTGCATGTAGGTACAGTGCTCAAGAGACTTCCACAAATATAGGCATTTATCTTAGTCAGCTGTAATGAACTGCATCTGTTAGGTGGGGAGGGAACAGTTGTAGCAGATCCAAATTAGCTTCATCTTTGTCAGGGGCTGCTTGCTGCCTATACCGTGGGCTGGGATGGAGGCAATCCCAGGAAAACTTGACTAACAGATGAGAGTATGGTTTTGGGGAAGAATCTTCAGGGCTGTTGAGGCAGTTGCTGCATTCAACTTGAGATGTACTTTTAAATCCCCATTAGCCACATTCTCAGTAAAGAAACAACAGAGAATTCTGCTAAAGGTTGATCAGGTTGGGAATCCAGAAACCAAGGCGTGAGGAGTTGCTGAATTACTGACAAGACTGAGGCATCATGTTGCAGAGCAGATGGATTTTGTTTGTGGTGATGCAGGCAAGGTCGTGCCCAGGGTGGTGGTGGATGGCGGGGCTGGAAGAGAAGCCCGTTTCGCTGCTCAGGCCGTCTGCGGGGAGACGACCTGCCTGCGTCTGCTGGCAGCCTTGGGGATGGGCACGTGGGCATCTGCCCCCGGCTGCGCGGGCCCGTCCCCAGCGCCAGCGCCGGCCCACCGCTCATCCGAGGTGCTGCAAGAAAGGGAAAACGAAGCTCCATTTGCTTAACTACCTGTCTGCAGTTTTCTGCGATGATGCAACAGCCTCTTTGGTCTTTCAAATCCAAACAGTGTCAGAAAGTTTACAGCAAGCTATGTCTCTATTCTTGGTCATTAGGAAGGGGTTTCCAAATGATTTTTAAGAGAGAGTTATTTCCTTGATAGCCTGGGTTAATAGTATGTGTAGTTGATGGCTGTGTTGGTTGATGGCAATTTCAAGACTGGGAGTGACTGGGAGTTTGGTGAACTTTTTAAAAAATATTTAAGTCAAAAGCTTAAACAGACTTGGTTTTGTGGAGATTTAACAGGCTTGATTTTTTTTTCCCAGATTGCAACAAAAGAAAAATCAGATTTATTGAGCTGTTAATGTTTTCAAATGATTTTGGTTTGCTGCAGTCAAATTGTTCTGTTCAGCTAAATCAGTGATTCATTCAATTGTATTTTACAGCCAAAAATTAATATTGATAATAGTACTAGGTGCAGCACGTAGTACTATTCTGAACCATTTTGAGTTCTATAATGTTTTGAATGATAAATAACAGCAGAGTAGATTTCAAAATAACTATTTTAAAGCAGCCCCCCTGCAAATTCTCTCTTCCAACAGTCTTAACAGAACAGTTTGAGTGGTTCTGTATTTCCAGTTGTTCAAAACACCATTTTATCGGAGTTGCCACTGAGAGCAGAAAGTTTTGTTTCCAGCAAGGCATTGCTGAAAACCATTGCTCTCTGATTCTGACCAGCCATTGCCTGCCACTTCCATTGATGTCATCAACTACAGCTTAAATACAGGACATGCAGCTTTAGATGCATGCAGCATCAAGACATCATCTTTCGGGATGTGGAGGGCAGCAGTGCACGGTGAATTCAGAACCCTGCTTTCTCTGAAACACTCTATCAACGTTTCTCTAGTTCATCTGGGAATTGATTTTCATTTTTCAAATATGAAGCAGTGGTTGCTCCTTTCAGACATTCAAAATTTGAAAGGGACTTCAGTGAGCCTCTTACTTGTGCCTAGCGTGTGGCGGTGGTGGAACTGAAGGTGCCAATGTTCCTCAAGTGCAGTTCACGGTCTGTCAGTGTGAACTCTTAATGGCCAAGCCAGGGCTGAAGGAATGCGTGGCGGGAAGAGGAGAGAGACACAGCCTTGTGGTTCCCGGTTTAAATGCCATCACCGTCGCAAACTGAGCCTGCAGTTATTTGTTACCATAATCCTAGAAAGCTGCTTGAATTAGGGGGAAAGGAGGAAAAAAGAGGAAACAGCTTAAAGAAACTCTACCGGTACATTTGTGAAAGCTTCTGGTTTTGGTTGACTGTATTCATTTTGACAAGTGCCTCCCATTCTTCCCCAGAGTGTTCTGGCAAGTGAGACTCTTGCATATAAAGCAAAGGATTTGCTGAAAGCACAGACATGAATAATTTAGTAATATTGGGGTCTTCTGTGCTTCTCATCATAAACTTGTATTCAGTGAGTGCAAACATGACTCCTCTGTGGATAGAGATATCTATCTTTTTATCTTTTTGTTTGTTTATTTTTGTAAGATCTGGACATCAGAATACTGCCATTAAAAAAGCTGACCATCAGGAAGTTTGTTTGCTGGGATCAGATATAACAGACATAAACATCCATTACTAAAAATAAAGAAACGTCAGTAAACTCTCGAGTGGGCTGACTTTGAAGAGTAATATAAATAAATAATGGAAGACTAGGTTTTTCTTGAATTCACGCTGTTCACCCATAAGTCATAAAAACAAACTTGATGCTGGAGGAAATAGCTCAGGAAAAAAAATAAAACTCTCCTATTTCCTCCCAAAGGAAAATATTTTATGTATCTTTAAGCATTTTGCAGGAAGAAGCCATAACTCAGTAAACTGCAGTCCATCCTCATGAGAGAGAGGTTTCATGCAAAACGAGAGACAAAAAAAATAAATAAAACTAATGTTTGAGTTCACAGAATGTTGTACAATGTTACCTGATTTTAAAAACAAGATAAAAACATTATAATTAGTAAATGGTTCATCCTGTTCTAACAATGCAGGATAGTTTTTTTTTCTCTCTCTCTACAAATAGTAATTAAAGAGAAATATTATATGGCTGCACCTGTTTTTCATTATGT
The DNA here is from genome assembly GCF_003342845.1 of Nothoprocta perdicaria. NCBI lineage: Eukaryota > Metazoa > Chordata > Aves > Tinamiformes > Tinamidae > Nothoprocta > Nothoprocta perdicaria. Next base: position 322,370 of record NW_020455755.1, read on the forward strand.
GATTGCCACAGTGAGTAAACCAAATCTTTTATTGATGAGAGTAGCCGTAAGTTTGAAAACTGAGGGAAGAGCATGAAAAGCTTTCTGAGGTCTCTAGAGACATGTAAGAAATCTGAAATTATTAAAACATATGGTGTCACATACATACTGATTACTGACAGTTTCTGCTGTGGTTGTGAGCCTGAATTTCTCATTGATTTTCATTTTTTTCTAAGCATTCTCAGTTAGTTGTTGTTTTTTTCCATTCTTCTTTCAGCAAAGCTCTTGTGACAGGGAATCTACATAATATTAATGTTTTCACTTGATTAAGTATCTTTTATTTTAATAGCTTAAGATATGATAACCTCAAAGGAAATGAGAGTGATGTGGAGATGATTTCTTATGTCCATGCTTGTTTGTCTTGCTCAGATGGTAAAGACTATTGAGAAGGTATGTGTTTCTGATCAGCTGAGAATTATTTGTGAATGTCTGTGAAGTACTACAGGGGTAGGGTGTACAGCTCTGGGAGAGGAGTAGGTCATGGGAGGCAACATGAAAAGAAAGGAATAGGTTTTTGTTATAGTGTTTTCCAGATTCATCGAGCTCTTGTGAATTAGCGTGGGCTCCATGCATTGCAACTCGCAGGTTGTTGTAACCTGCATGAGGACAGTTGAACTGTGACTGAAACCTTCCTAGTGCAATCTGGACTGGCAAGTTTTAAATATTAGCATTTCATAAATGGAGAAAGCACTTGTCTAAATCTGGAGTAGAAGCAAGAACAACATCCAGGTCTCCTGAGTCTCTGATTAAGGGCTAATTTCCAAATTCCTGCAAACTTCTGCAAATAAATTCCAAATTCCAGCAAATCAAATTGCTCTCCCTACTCAGGCAAGGCAAGAGTGACGCAGCTCTCTGCTGTACCTCTCTGCTGGAGCTGGCTGCTGTGTCATGTTACAGTGTTTTCAGACTAATGAGTAACACCCTTTCTTTCTAGCAGCAGTGGCAGTTACTCTTGTCAGACAAGTACCAGAAATGTTGTATGCCCCACTAAGAACAAATGCAGAATTGTTCAGAAGCAATTTTTACATCATTCAGCCCAGGAATTTGATAGCAGACAGCACATGCATCTTCAGCAGATCAAGGGGTTGCTGTGACATTCATAGGCAATTATCTCCTTTTCATGTGAGAATGTGAAAGGATGCTACTTCAGATACTCCCAAGCTGGAGAGGAGGCTTAGAGGGTCGAGGGGAAGAGTAGCAGGAGAGACAGTGCATGAAGATGACAGATGAGGCGAAAGAAAGTGACGAAGTGTCACAGATAGACATTTGCATGGCAGCAGACAGCATTGAACCAGAGTGCATATTGCACAGAGCTAGCAGAGCCCTGCCAAGACCGGAGAGGGATGTTGCAAGTGGTAGTGGCAGAACACAGGTGGAGTTGTTTTTTCCTGTGAATTTTGCCTGAGGAGGATATATGTGTTTGAAAAGCCAAACTGCTACAAGTCAGGTGTTTATCAGGAAGAGATCAAAAAAAGCTTCTTTTTCTCTGGATGTTCTCCCAAGTCATGATGGTGATGGCTGGGAAAGATGTGAGATCTGTGGCGACTGGTCTTTTCACATGCAAATTTCTCTTTGGAAAGATTATTTTTCTTAGAAAACAGAGATCATCTATACATTTACCTAATTAGAGTTTAATATTTGGTTTGGAGATTGGAGGGGAGCTTAGCTAACATATGTGTGTCATGGCAAGATGGGTGATGGTCCAGGTGTGGTCCTCATGACAAACTGAGAAACACAGGGTTGTCCCCATAGCACAGAGATGCAAACCTTCTCCTCAGCTTGCCAGGGACATCCGCCCCTGCTCCATGTACTCAGATAAGAGGAATGCTGCACTCTCCTGGCTTGAATTCATTCCCTCGCCATGCAAAGAGATATAAATTCTCATTTAACTCTAGTGACTTCAGTTGCAAGGTCTTGACTTGCCCTGCTCAGAAACGAGGTTGGCGTCTGATCTAAAGTTTAACCTAGTGTGACCTGCTCAACAGAGAAGTCTCAGCATCAGTTTTTTCTGCCAGCAAGATGATGGTTCTCATTTTGCAACTATGTCAGTGTTAGGATACTAAAGCTGAGCCCAAGTATTTACTTACGGGTTAAGAGACAGCATTTTTAATTAGGTCCTTGTGGGACAAAAAGGAGGTTACATATAAGCGATCAGCAAGGAGAACTCCATTCTGTCTCACTGCAATTCCCACTGCAAGATAATTGATTGACACATTGTGTCTGGGAAAAAAACTGCTTATGGCTCTGCTTTATTACTATCTGAAAAAACAAGAAACAGCAAAATCTTCAAAGTAGCTATACCAGAGAATCTTGATGTCAGAATGATCTGCTTTGCATTGGTAAATAAATATGCCAATTTTTTTCCATCGGAAGATATGTAAGTTGGAGGCAAGCTCTATTTGACTGCAAGCATTTTAAAGGCTGAGCTCTCCTCCCATGCAAACAACAGGAGTTATGCAACTGACTTCACTGAGATCTGGCTCATGATTTATTTAGACGCCTAAGGAAGAGGCGTTGGAGCTGTGTGTCACTTAATGTGTCTATATCGTCTTATTGCCTGGAAAAAAAAATCCTCCTTAAACTGAATTCTTCACTTTTTCATGAAAATATATCACATTCTGGGTCTCCCTGAGCATTCTTAGGGGCCAGAAACATCATCCTCCCCCTTGCAGCACAACAGAACACTTGTTCCCTTCCCTATGCGTTCAGTTGAAATCTGTCTTTGCAGGATTGGAGTCTGACACAAAGCCACTAGGTTCAATTTCAGCAACTAGAAATAAAGTCACACGTTGCAGGCTGAGAGAGCCAGGTGGATTTGTTTTATTTGTTTGTTTTGTTTTGTTTTTAAAGAAGAGAGAGTAGCAAACATGAGTAATCAATTGCCTTGGTCTTTATTTACATTTGATGAGGCTAAGAGTAGAATGACTTTTAATGGTAAGCGAGCATCACTCACTGCTTTCTGAGCAAATTTTTTAATCAAGGTAGAAATTTTAGAGAAAACTGAGTGTTGCAAATAGCCTTTCAAGAAGTGTACCTCTTATGTTCATAACTAAATCCTTTTCATCCCTGGAAAATGTTTAGCTGATATATTATTTAGTGACAGTCAGACATATGCAACCCAGTGTTTATTATTGCACTACAAGCTTTGTCATTCATCGGAAAAGACTAATGCCAAAATGATTGGTGTTATATAAAAAAAGAAAAGTCCTGTTAAATTAGATAATACAAAGGTAGGGAGCAGAAGATCAGAGGATGAGGGGTGGCACCAACTGGAGCTTTTTAAATGCAGAAATGTGAAAGACTGACCTTTTCGGCAGAGGAGTAGGTTTGATTGTAGCTTCTCTTTTCTTGCCTTTCTTTTGTTGAGACGACAAAAGGGCGGAACTGGAGCCAGCACCCTGAGCATCAAGCAGTTCTAATTTTGCTCATGCATAACTACAAGCCCAGGAATAATACTATTGATCTTTCTTTTAACCTCTTTCTTTATTGATCTTTCTTTGATCAAAACAGGATTCTGTTATGAAACAGAGCCTCGCTAGCCTAGATCTCCTGTGCCTTTTTCAGCGAAGTTGCTAACATGCCCTTTGTTTTACAGCTGGAGGAAGTAGAGGTTTGGGGAGCTGAATTAATGTGGGAAGTCACCAAGCAAACCGCAGGCAAAAGAGAGCACTGAGCACATCCACGCTGCAAAGCCATGGAAACATCTTCTGGTCTGGGGAAAAATAGGATATTACAGATATTGTTCAGGCACAGCCCAGGTATTAATACATACTTATATGCAGAGACGATATTTTGTGCTTGTGTTTGGAAACAGCTGAAGTTAAAATACTATTGACAGTTGTAATCCTGTAATTGTCATGTCGGATTATCTGCCCCACTCACAAGGCCTGGGAGTTTTGCCATTATTTTCTTTGCTTTTGCTGTAGTCATTTACAAAAGACACAAAAGGACAAAGTGCTGGAGAGTGGGGGCAGCCATTCTGTCAGACAACTGTTTCCCATTCTATCACAAGCTGACGGTTTCTTTGATTCCTTTGATTATTATAATATACTCGAATGCTGAAAACAGGGGGACTAGGGAAGACATGAGAGAAACCACTTTGACCAATGTGGAGCTGATAAAAAGCTCACAATCTTTTTACTGATGATTTTCAGCAGAGTCAATTTTTACAAAAAAGTCCAAGTACTCTAATAAAATAAATAATAAAATATTTTCTCTGTTCTGCTACTACTTTCATTACTGAATCAAAAGAAGGGGCTAATTACAGTTCCGAAAGTCCTGGGACTCACTTGCCAGCTCGTGCTGCAGTTTGAAGAGGCCGGGAGGGAACCTGCTGCGAGCACCGACCTGCGCCGGGGCTGCTGGCGCCGCCGGGAGCCAGGTTGAGCTCGGCCCCCTCGCTGCCTCTCCGGCCCGGGCTCCGGCCACGGCTCCTGGCGCAGCTGAGCAGGGCAGCGGGCACTGCCACAGGCCGGGCGAGGGCTGGGCTGCAGCCGCAGCTTCGTTCACACTCTGCCCCTGCTGCACTGTAACTGCAAGTCTGGATCTGCCGGCAAACAGCTCTGGGGGGCTGTGACAGCTGCCTGTGCCACTGTAGGGTCCTTGGATCATTGCTGACAAAAGCTTACCTGGCCTGTGCTTAGATCGCAGTGCTGGAGCTCTGTATGTGGGAAGATAATACATTCCAGTGCGCAGCTTGCCTCCTGAGGGCCGGGCCAGATCTTCCCTTCTCTGACTTGTTGTCCTGCCGCATGGAAAACCATCTTCAAGATTGCCTCAGCCAGCCCCTTCTGTGGCACAGGAAGAAGTTCAGCAAGTTGGGGTGATCTGAGGACACATAAGGCCTGTTCTCTATCTTTTCAATATAGAGCTCTCTGTTTTTTACTGGTATGAATTCACCTACCTGGGCTTTCCATTAGTAATGGTAAGATGGAAAGATTTCTTGTTGGTCTAGATGACTCCTGTTATGTGTGCCTTTTCCAGGATCTTGGCTTTTCTGATTTATTCCCTGCATACTTGTGTTATGTTTTTATACTTGTCCTTAGTAACCTGACCTAGTTTCTACTTTTCGTATGTTTACAACTCCCTATGGCAAAGCCCTGAGTCCATAATTCATCAAAGATGGTATATACCCTCATCCTAATTCATCATGAAATGATTGTCTCGAGGCAAATGATAATTTCCTCAAAGACTATGAATGATTGAGGAAAAACCCTGTTTCAGATGGCAGTGACCTTGATGCTGAAATAACTTCTTTGGCTGCTCTTTGTGCTAGCTCCTAATGATTTGTTCTCCTGTAGTTCTTCTGAATCACTTTTGCTAATATTAGTAGCATGTCTAATCATGTTATTAAATCTTGGTGAGGCACTTGTGTTTGGGTACCACACACACACCATGGCAATGGTGTGTTGTGGATGTGGCAGGTACGTGATGCTCTGGGTTTGTGTCTGTCCCACTGCTGCAGGGCATGGATTCGGCCAAAGGCAAGGGGGGTGCTAGTCTCTGCTGTCTTATAAGATAAAATATATTGTTTAACATACTTAAAACTATTGCAGCTAGATCTAAATTCAATACCTCTAGTGTCATGATCTTGTGTGTAATTTGAATGCTGTGCGTTTTCCAAGTTGTTACTTAGGAATGACACTCTGCAAAGTCAAGCTGAAAATCAATGGGAAAGCTGACTTTTTGCAAATTCTACAGCTTTTTTTTCCCTCCTTGTTAGACTAAGAATTTTCCTGCAAGAAGAATGCATTGATTGAATTGCTGTGCTCCTCAGTTATTTCTTACTGTGTGAATTCATAGCTGTTGCATCTTATCAGAGTGGAAATCTCATTAGGGAAATTTTGAGAGTTTTTCTTTTAATTAAAGGAGGTACTATACTTACTTGGTCAAACTGCAGCAGCTAATTCCCAGCTGTCATTGTGGCATTTGTTTAATTAAGAGTAAAATTATCTGCATGACTGAAGAATTGTAAGAGAGACTTTTTCAGCATTTGCAGGGTAGGTAAGAGCTCTAGCTAGGGATAGTTAGCACCGCTGCTCTGCAGTCAGTGGAAAACTACCACCTTCCCCCATCCAAAGATAGATTTTAGTGCAAAGGAAGAGGATAGTACGTCTTTTTTTAGCTCTGAGTTTAGTGGGTTGACTGGGTTCAGGTCTTTGCTGCTGTCTCTTCTGCTGCAGTTGTTTGCATTTTTCCTGTAGCTCAATTCCTTACTCAATCCATAGGGAAGCCAGGCTCATGCTGGCTCATCCCTGCGCAGTTTGTGCTGATTGTGAGCTAGGGCCCTGTGACTCTGCAGAAGGGAGGACATCAGGGACCATCCAGCGCTTCTGGCAGGCAGGGGCAGGACCTGAGCGGCCCTGGAGCCCTTCTTGGCTCTTAGGTGGTTGACCTCACCCATCCTGACACGCTCCCCATCTGTTGCTCACTTACATATTATTGAATGTTCCTTTTTCAGAATCATCTATGTCAGAGGAAAATTTCCATTTTCTGCCCCATCTTGCAGAGAAGCAGAAAAACAGACCTCTGTAGCAATTTCTTCCAACAAAAGCATTATAAGAATGAATGTGATTTTCATGATGCTAAACTGGCTGAGGAGGCAGTCCAGAGCTGGCTGCAGAAGAAAAAAAGATAATGCAGCTCCAGCAAAGCTGAAACACTTAATCCTGCAGTTATTCTACCAGGAAAGAAATCAGGTGTGCCTTATTTTATTTAGAAAGCCTGCAAGTATAAATGTCATAACACAACGTAGAAGTGGGCAGTAGCAAATGGAGTGATTCCATTTCCCTGGTCCTGAAACATTTTGGGAGGGGAGATAGAAGGGAAGAATAAAGATGGAAGTTGGAGACCTTCGGGTTTTGTTCTGATTTGAAATTAAGGCCAATTTTGAAAATCTCAGAATATACCTCAGAAGAAATGTTGCTCTTCTGACAGCTTTGTCAATGACATTTGTGCTCTACATGCTCAGTTAGCATCATTTGTGCCGTTGTGACTAAAACCAGGATTTTTTCACTTGTCCCAGATAGAAAAGGAGCTTTCAATTAGACCTGTCTTTCCTACAAAGGTTCGATCAGCAGAGCTTGATAGCAGGAGCCCACACGAAAAACAAATGCTCAACTTGGAAGTTTGAATAGTCACCAAAAGTGAATATATAAGTCTGTATCTGAGTGCAAAAATCCCCCTGCATGCTATGTTGAAGTCATCCAGTCAGGGAACAGGTAAACATGTAACTTAGCAACAAAGAACAAATTGAGAGTGTTTGCAGTGAAATGTCAGAGCAAGATCTTTAGATCAACGTGGTACCTGCATGAGCAAATACTCCATTTTGCAAGAACAGAGCCCTGCTGCACACACAGAGCTTATTGCCAAAGTATGTTGTCTTTTCTGTCTGTTTAGCATCCAGTTCCTGTAGCTTTGTAGGTTGCCTGGACTTGCTCAGTTTTCCTGGACTTGCTCAATCCTTTCACTTCTCCATAGGTCTGATAAAAAGCCATCATGTCCGTTTTCTGCCAAAGGGACTCCATCATGAACAAAACGACAGATTGTTATCTACCTCTTTCTCAAAGTGATAAATATTATTTTGAATCTATAGCATTGCATATATATATTTTCATGACTTCTTGAAACAGATGTGGTGAGGCTTAGAAAAAAAATTGCTTTAGATAAGCCAAATAATCTTTTCAGTTATCTTTTGCTGAAAACATTTTATTTCTTTAGGCATTCAAGAATATTATGGCATAAAATACCAGTCTAATTATCATTATCTTTTCCATTATGTTTGCTGAAGTACTTTTTGGAAATTATGTGTCTGTTTTGTTATTTGGAATGAAATTTTTAGACAGTTGTATGTTTGGTTCCTTAGTGATGATCAAATCCACGTCTGATTGCAAGAAGACATTATCAGAAGGGGTAACAGCTGTAATTAAACTTTTTTAGGGTTGTTTTATGTTGGCAAGAACAGATTCTCACATGACTTCTGCTGAATGGTGCTTCCTGAGAGTTGATCTCCTCTGCGCCCGGGTAGATGGAGGCGGGAGCCGACGTGACGGCCCTTCCCGAACAGCCACGCGGCTGTTTACTGCGGGTCGTGCGGGCCAGGGCACCTCCCGCTCCCAGCACAGAGCAGGCGGCAAGAGCTGGGCCGCTGGTTTGGGAGTGAAGCTGTTCCCCTGTTCCGGAGCCTCCGCTCCCTCTCCATCCCTTTGGGCTAATGCTCAGCTTCCAGCAGCGGCAGAAAGGGATGCTCTTGCAATCTGCTGATTAGATCCAAGGCTAATAGGGAATCCTTCCAGTCACTAATGCTGCAAAATACAAGTCATCTGAAATGAAGGAGAATCCACATGGAACCAGCAGAGGAAATACATTTACAGTTCATCCCAGTTCCCTTCAGAAAATACGTTATTTGGATCAGGCTTGTTGGAGACATAATAGTACCTCTCTGGCTGTTGAATAACCAAGGGGTAGGTGTTGTGAGGGCTTATATTTATAGTCAGGTGTATTGGGGGGGAGACATAGCACTGTGCTTTGAACATCGGTATATCCATTTACTTAAATTATTTCTAAACCTAATGTCACCTCTGAGTACTCCATAGCATGTTATTGAGTGTTCCAGCTGAGTAATCTCATTAGAATTTGTCTCATTTTCACCTCCGGCAGCAGGCATGTACACAGCTTCTGAAAAGGTTATTCACACAATATTGCATGACCTTGATGAAAGGCTAATTTGATAAGAATTCAATTTAAAATTCCATTTGTACTGACAAAACAGGATTTTATTGATGTCACAAATTTTCAGTAGTGGAAACGACATTAGGATTGAGACTGCATTGTTCATTCACCTGATGGTGAAAAAGGCAGAGGCTTTGCAGGATCTTCTTTATGGAAAGGTCAACACACCTTGCAGCAGTTCGTAGTTTAGCTTAAATGATTCGCCAAAGTGTTCTTAAATTTTTGGGGGGAGGGGGACATTGTTTATGTCTTTGCTTGTTGGAAGGGGTAGGGGGTGAGAGCTAGAGTGGTTTTCCAAGGCATTTCCAAATCCATTTTGCAGAATCACAGAATAGTTGAGGTTGGAAGGGACCTCTACAACTCAGACCTCGAATCTGTGCCCAGCCTCTCCTCAGGGCAGCGTAAGAGGCACTGTGTGCTGGGGCTCCGTCTAAGGGTACATGTTATTGGCCTTTGTTATCATGAGTTACTTACCAGCCTGCACTGAAGACAGCAACCGCTTAAGTGTCACAGCTCTAAAGCAAATCCAGTATTATAGTTATTTTGAGTTGGTACCGTGGAATAAATCAAGTATGATCAGAAAGTAACGATATCCTCTGCGAAACAGAACTGCAGAATAAAAGAATACCCCTATCTGACTTAATTTCCTTTTGCTTTGATAGGTTTTGCAATAAATTACTTATTTAAGGGATAGCATGAAACATCACACAGTGATATTTCAAACATTCAAATGCCTTGATCATTTAATACTATTTTCCCTTTTTATTATGCCATAAGCAGAATTTTAATTATAATATTTATGCAAATGATATTTGTATAATCATATTTGAAAGACTGTGTGGATCAAATTTTCCAGCCAATTTATCTAAATACAAGCTTTAAACTTTCCCTTTATCAGTGTCACAAACACTCTTCCTCTTAATTTGTCATTTCAGACACTTCCTATTAAAGCATCTTGTAAAGCTTTGTATCATTTGTGCCCTCTAAAAAAGCACAGTAAGGCCTCTGGGTCTCTGCATCAGTGGTAGGAAAACTTAAGCATACGCTTAAAATAAATGGCTGCCTGTTTCCTTCTGCAGCCTGAGTATGAGATGCAGAAATTCTCAGCGTCATTTTTAAGACTATTTTTAAACAGTTTTGTTTTTTTTTCCCCTCCTTTACAAATTTGGATTCTGTCCATCACGCTTAACCTGGATGACACTCTGCACAGCTGGAAGACTCTGGGGATGGTGGCTGCGAGTGTGACAGCTAATAGCATGCCAGCAGATGGCACTCCAGAATTAGGCAGCATTGCTCCAGGTTACATGGTTTTGCTCCAAATTAGACGTGCTGCTTTGGGCCAAAGCACTCCAGAACTAGGTAGTAATACTCCTGACTCATGTAGAGGATATTTATTGCCTGTCTGTAACTTGTTTCATCACTATGAAGAGAGGGAGGGAAGCACAGTCTATAGTAACACCAAACTGTTTTGTTCAACACTAGGCTTTGTGTGGAGGCAGGAAGAATTGCACTAGTTCTACCTTCAGCTACCCTTGTCCTTTTCTGAAAGGGAACCAAATGCTAGTCATAAGTCATGCCCATTTATGTGTGCAGTTAGTGTCCCTCTGATCTGCAGAGCCTCCTGAGCTGTCTTTCTGCTCTCCTGCTCTCCTCTTACTTATTGCCCTCCTGGTAGAGGTTATAAACTAAGCTTGTAAACCTGGGAGGAGTGAGCACCCTGCTCCAAGGCTGAAAGCTTTTTACGTTCCAACAGAACTGTTACCTTCTGGGTTAAAAGCCTATATAACACTTATTTTCTATCAATTACAAGCAGTTATCAGCAAGCATTGTAATGAACTGAGAATATAGATGTGCTTTCATGTAAGAAAGACCCTCTAACAGAGTGCTTCTTCAGAAATCAACACAGGAGGGGCAGGCAGGAGACACTGCAGGGTGTAAGACTTTCTCAGCTACAACTGCTTCTGTGAAGGTTTATTAAAGCAAGTAGCTAATAGGTAGTCAAGAAAGGATTCCTACCATTCAGCTTTTCCTAGTATTTAGCACTCTGCTGGTTCACTGAGGGCCTGCTTAAGTTTTGCTCTGCTTCCATCCTCCTCCAAGGACATCTCAGAAAACAAGCAGGAAAGACAAGATCTTGATATTTCTGGAGGTGGAGGGGGCATGAGAGAAGTAAAAAGAGATCTGAAACTCTTTTGATCTCTTTTTATTTTGTCAAAGAGATTTAAAAAAAAAAAAAAAAAACAGTAAAGATAATTTATCTCCTATGTGTATCCCTCTGAATGCCTAAATGCTCAAACATGCACCAGAATTTCAGATATTGAACATGTTCCTGTGTAGAATAGGTTTTATATAACCAAATATTTATTAAACCACCTGAAAACATTTATCACAGGAGCTGATTACTGAAAGACTCTGGCAGGAATAATTATCCCCTGATAGAGAGAAGCTGAGAAGGAAAGAAAATGAAATGACCCACAGCTGGTGCTAGTTAACCAGGAGGGGCTGGGAGGGCAGGAGCTGAAGGTTACATCAGTGAGGCTGAGCTGCCCTCTTGGGAGCCTGGAAGGGCTCTCCTGGTTGGAAATTGCTGGTGAAGGGCTGACAAGAAATGCAGAGAATAGCAGGATGCAAGTGCAGCCCTCCCATGGGAGCTGTGCCCTTTGCTAACAGGTAAGTGGGCTGTGCTGCCCCGACTTTGCTTGTCCAGGGCACAAAGCAGGTTTGCTGTGAGCATTTAGCCTTGTTCTTGATGTCAAAGGGGTGATGCTCCTTGTCTGTTTTTGAGGGAAGTAAGGCCCATTTCCCAAAAGTCACTTATTTCTGTCTCACTACAAGACTTTGCTTAAAACTATCTCTCTTACTGACAAAGGCTTCATAGCAAAGGGCTGGGGGGAATGAGGATGTCCGTAGCTGCTGCATGGACAAAGGGAGTTAAGAGCCACCTGTAAGCTTCCATAAACTGCTGTGTGGAGCAAAATCTCCCTGACCCTGGCCAATCTGCTTCAAGGCTCTCTTAACCTAGTGTGGGAGAGGAGGTTTCCCTTACTCTTCTGATCTGAACACTCAAAAGAACTGCAGAAATTGTCCTGCCTCTGGACTCTCTCTGTAACTTGCCATGCGCTCACAAAGGCCACGTGTTGAGCAAGCCCATGCATTGAGCAGGAAATAGAGAATTTTTACCCTATCCAGTCTGTTATATATGTGTTACTACTTAGGTGAAGTAGGCAATGGGGCAAAGAGCAGTGGGTTGATGGAAAGTGTGTCCGGTCTTTAATTTCCAGGCAACTATACAATAATTATGTGCTAATAACTTGGGAATAACACCAGCACCTGTAATGACTGGGTTAACATCTTTTCCCTTCTCCTTTTAAATCTGCTGAGAATGCCACGTGCAAATCCTCCATGCCATATTAGTGCGTGACGATATTCATTAGCAAATGACTCCAGGGCTGTCTAAATGAGAAAAGCAATTAGGCAAATTTGTGAAAGACAAAACATGTATTGATTAATGTAATGATGACACATGCTGAATAATTGTGGCTCCCAAAAGAAGTTGTCCCCAAAAAAGCTAAAAGCTGATGTCTTTCAGTTAAGGTGTAAATTAGGATTTCTCTGGCTACCTATTAAAACTCACGACATTAATCACTGCTGTGTTGTACCTAATCTTACAAGGAAAGGAAGCAACCAGTGTTTTTACATTATTAAAGGAAATTACATATCCAATACCTTTTAATATAATTAACAACTGTAGGGGGGAAACTATAGCAGCAGTTATGAGAGATATTAGTACTAGTTAGAGTTAAAAAAAAAAAAAAAAGGGGGGTTTTGTGCCCAACTGTGAATTTGGAGTGCCTGCCTTATGAGTAAGGTAGCTGATCACTCAGAAAATGAAGCAAGCTATACCTGGAAAAGATGAAGATTGTGCCTGAAGCAGCGCTGTGGTGAATTAGCACAGAATCTCAGTAGGAGAGTAATTAGAAAGACAGCAGTATATAAAATGGGCATATTATCCTGCAGTAAAACAGATACTTTCCTAAACACATGATATAAACAACAACAACAACAAAAGGTATGGATGGGCTGGTCTTTTCTTTGGCCACAGTTCGGTGGGCCAAACTGTTTTTGAAAGCAAGTGCGATAGAAAAGATCAAATGTGTAGAAGTGCTATGGAAATAGTTTTTAGAAGACCTTCCTGAAAGGGGCTATTGCATCTGTGAGATCTGCCTTCAGCTGGCTGGATTTAAATGAGGGACACCTGAACATCTAGAAACAAGTGCCAGTCTACAGCAACAGGAGATTTCTTATGTTATTTGCTGCTGGTGCTGCAAGAACAGCCCAAAGGCGCTTTCCGAGCCCTGGGACATAAGCAGATGGAAACCATTCTTGCTAATACAAGGACCTGTTGTCTGTGCCTGCTTCCCCTCACCTGGGTTGCTGTCTTTGCTCAGCAGACATGTATGAAGTTCCCTGGCTACACAGCAGAGAGCAATTTGATTGCAGTTCAGCCCAAGCATCGAGTTTGCAGAAGCAGGAACCACCTTCCCGAGTGGGTAAGAATCCTCCCGTCTCTGCCTTCTCCCTTGGCACTTGGGCAGCCTCACAACGAGTCGGCTTTTCCCACAGTGGCTCTTTGCCTGTCATGGGCCAGGAGGGGTGACTGGTACCTGTGGCTGCCTTCCCCTCCCTGCGAGGTAGGACTGAGAGGGCAAATGAGGCAAAGCCACCATCTCCTGCTCACACGCTGCTCTTCCCGCTGCAGTTGAGAAAGCTTCAATTTACCAATTTACTCCTGTCTTTATATCGGACAACAGATGTAACCCTGCAGAACTTACGGGTATATTTGTAGCCTGCCACAGGAAAGCTGAGTCAAAGGAACCGGCAGCAGATGCTCTTGGTTCCTTCTGCTGCAAAATCTTGCACAACCTGCTGCCAAAGGTATTTAGTAGTGACAGAGTCTTTTGTGCTTGGCACCAGGATGAGTGAGCTGCTGTGTTCTTCAGCTGACCCCTTGCAAAGTTTCATCTATTACCTTTAGCAGGCAGGAAAGAAAATGTTGCACTAGATGAAAATGTACATCTTTCAGGCTCTGTGTTTTTTAATAACTTTGTGGAATGACAGATTACTTGGAAGAAATAGAATGAGGGTATACATAAAACTTTCTGTTAATATAAAGTAAAAGACAATATGTGTATAGAGATGTGCTTCCATTACACAGTAGGTATATTAAAGCAGTTGTATCCTGGCACCAGCTCAGTTTTCTGGAGGGATAATTTGTTGTGTGAATGTTGGGATCTGTTAAATTAACTGTGACCTGGCAGATGAAGCATAAATTAAGAACTCTTCTGTGCACTCCTGTTTCCTGTCACTGAGCGTTATTAAAAGCGCTCTTTCAAACTTATGTTTAAAGTTGAGCAGAACAATAAAATGCTGATAAAAGTTGGGGAATAATCATCGCCTTGTCTCTAATGCTGAGCAGTGATACTAAAATCCTGTGTGGTAAGCTGTTCCTTGAGTGACCAGCATAGATGATGAGCTAAAACCTGGTCAATAGCCTTCTGAAGCCAGGGAGAAGGAGTCTGCTGGCTTGCAGCATCCCTGGAATAAAGCTGTTAGCCTAAACTCTGGGCGGGTGTGAATTCCTGGTCGCAGCATCAGCAATGTGTGGACTAGGCTGGGAAGGGAAGAGTAAAGTGTCTATTAGCACTGGATCCTCTTTGTTTCTGTCCACTGACACTGTCCCCAAAGTGGTCGGGGGAGTACAGCTGCTTCAAACCTGCAGTTTTCCAACACACCTAGTTTTTCTAATATATTTTAAAGTACTGTGTCAGCTTAATGAATATTTCAATATATCCTACTCCAGTACTTTAGCAAATCCTCTGCATGACCTGAAAAGAGGGAAATCAATGCCTGGATTGCAGAACTTACCCACTCCTCTCATTTTATACAGTTAAATGGCTGAGTAATAGATCCATAAATGAACATCTTATTAGCCTAATCCTGAATGGAAGAATACACAAATCAGCCATTTGTGCAGTGGATATCATTTAAGCTTGCCATCCATCTTAGTCAAAGGAGATGCCTAGTTTAATTTATCAACACCTAGACAAGAACTCCCAGAGAGGAAGGGGGAGGAAGAAACAGCTGAAAACATGCACTTTCCTGCTTTTGATTTAGTAAATCTCTTGTCTAATTGCAAACATACCTGAATGAATGCAGCAGTTTCTACAGCTGCAGGCTCTCCTGTTTAAATACAAAGAAGCAGAAGCATAAACCAAAATATCCAATTAAGGAAAGGTGTAGGTTCCTTAATCAACTGCAGGATGACAGTAAGGAAAAAGAAGGAATGAAAGAATAGCAAAAGAGGGTCATGGTTCACACAGGGACTGTAAAATCAGTGTGTTTCTCTAGCAAGATGGGACAGGCTGGATCACCCACTAAGATGTGGGCAGCCCCCCAGCCCCAGGGTGCAGCTGTGCCCTGGGCTGTGTGTGTCCCACGGTTGGAGATCCTGCCAGTAGCTTCCCAGGAGGGACACCGAGGCTTGCCTTGTTCTCCCGTGGGTGTTTGCTCACGTAGCTCGGACCACAGTGTAGCTCCTAAATGTCACTAATGTGGGATTTAGACTTTTGGTCAGTAGAATACAGTGATCCAGAACACTTTTAATGAACTATATATTTATCTAGGGAGTCGTACTACTTTTATCCTCAATGTAGCTTGAAAAAGGCCACTAGAACTGCATCTCATTTTCAGTTTGTGCTTTTTGAAAGAGACAATCATGAAAAAAATATGGTAGGTAGAGGAAATGGGTTTGCTGTATTTCACAGTTGGTCAAAGAGCTGTATGAGAGGCAGCAAGAGGAGGTTAGTGAGCGGGAAGAACCTCTGCAGATTCTATGTGTGTCAGTGTATTACCTTTATGGTATGCAGTGCAGAGACAGCATATTATTATTATATACCTGAATCATTTTTGTTCTGCAGGGACCTAAGAGTGCAAAGTAACATAGAATATCCAGCTAATGGATCTTGGGGTTTTTTTTGTTTGTTTGTTTTTGTGTGTTTTTTTTTTTTTTTTGTATCATCTTTTTTTTTTTCTGGGTAAATTTGTAGGGTTTTTTAAATATAAAGCTGCTTTTTTTTCCTTTAAAAGATATATTTTAAGTGCCATTCCATAAATGGATTCCTGTCAGCAAATGAAACTATTAAATATCCATTTTCTATGAGGAAATCAGATCAGCCATGGCTAATTATTTTAGACACCCCTGGTATGCTACTTTCCAAATTCCTACTGAGCATAATGGAGTAGATTCTGTTCCCATGAGAGACTGCTAGCGCCATTGGATTACAATGGAGTTTTATATAGCCTGTTTTTGTTTGGGCTTTAATTCTTAATCTCTTGTTTTATTCTTACTGCTTATTGGCATTGTTCTACATTCTTGTTCTATAAGAATACAACTACACAAGGCTTTTCGTTCATCAATTTTTAATTAAATTTGATTAGAAGATTCTGTTTTCTCTAGGCACATTTTCAAGTGACAAACAAAATCCCCTTAAGTGCCTTTTCTGTTCTTCCATAAACTAGTAGAGCTGCTGTTGAATTCCCTTAGAAACCAAATTTCTCTAGCCCCATAAGAGTACAGATCATTGTTCAATCAGAAACAAACTATAGTTATTCTTTGGAAAGCAGATCAAGTAAAATATTTCTCTTGCAAAGCCTAGGCTTTGCAGTGTATCATTTTGGCTTACTGGTAGCATGAGGAGCTGAGAGACATTCTTAGCAACAAATACACAGTGAGGTTGGTGCTGGCTGGAGTTCAGTATCTGGTGGAATGCAGAATGCTGCATTTTCACAGGGCAGATTGAAGGCAGCACATGAAAAATGAGACACTTGATTTGCTGTCCCTTCTGTCTTCCATGACCATAAGATTCCAGGTGCGTTGGCAGCAGCTGTGAATGTGTTAGCAGGGGTTCCCATCTTACACGTGAAGCTGAGACTGGAGACAAGCTGAACAGCTACAGGTTCAAGGAGTGTTTTTTCCAGTAACACTGAAGTAGGTTCTCTTTTCCTCTCAAGATGTTCAGAGATACAGCTGCTTTACCTGTACATCTCTAAATCCTATGTAGAACTATGTAAATCCAGGTGCCTACCTTTGAAAGCAGGGCCTGGAATGATGCTATGCAACTTGCCAAGGACGCAGGGGATGTGAGTGGCGGAGTGCTCTGCTCAGTGCTTTGACTAGGTGTCATTTTTTGCAGCTTAATAAAATGGAAGGATGCATCTGTGCAGAGCTACAGAATCCTACTGCCAACTTAGCACTTGGATTTAAATGTAGTGCTGGTTATGATGCATGTTTTGGTGTTATTCTAATGGGAATTAATCAAATGCTGTTACCTTACAGAAGAGTTTGTACCAGGGTCACATTCATCTTTTGGAGGTGTTTTGTTTTCCCGCTGTATCAAACCCAACTTCCATGTGCAAAACTAGGTAAAAAAATATTGTGTTTATGGAATTATAATCATTTTGCAAAAAATGGCAGCAAAGAAGCCATCTAGTCTGATAAATCCAACAAGATTTTGAGGGAGAGGTATCACATCACTGGAAATCCATTTGAGATGTTGCTCCTTAAATACTTTTTTTCAGTAATTTATTAAATGACCTAGAAAATTAATCTGCACCCAGAAGATGAAGATAATTTGTCACAGTGTCTCACAATCCACCAATCCATCAAGCAGACAGGAGAGCTGTACATCACATCCTGGTGCCAATGCGTTTCACAGTCCCTCTCAATGTCAGAAAAAGGATTTACAAAACACTTTGGGTTGCCTTTCATGGACTGATACTGACTTGATCTCCCTTGTTAGGTCGTTCTATACACAAGTGAGTTTTGGCAAAGAGATTTAGATTAATGGTGTTGTTTTCTAATATCCATCCTGCCTCCCAACCCCTCTTTTAAAACAGAATTATGGTTGACGACACCGTGAATATGTCTGTCCACTTTCGTCCACCTTTCCAGGTTGGAGGTGTCACCTGCCATTCACACTTGCCCTTTCATGAGAAGACTTCTATCACTGCATGCATCTGACACACACTTCTTACCTGATTTTGCACCTCTAATTCAGGTAACAATTTTCCTTTAGTTTAAGTCCTCCCTAGAAGGAATTTCTGGTGCTCAGTGCCCAAGCTCATCAGGATCTGCCGAGGTGGAGAATTCCTTCCTTAACGCCAGCCAAGAGCAGATCTGCAGCAGGCAGGAAGGGGACAGGTCATTCCTTAAGTGTGAAACTGATTTTCATTTTGACATTGTCCATTCTCAGATCCCTGATGAAGTTCCTAGAATCCATGTGCCCTTCTTGTAGAAGGTGCCCTCCAAGCACCTCTGTTTAGATCCTGTGAAGAAAGTGTTTACATTAGAGGAAAAACAACATATTTTGTACTGCATATCTCAAGCCCTCTAGGCACATGGCAGTGTTTAGGAGTGCTCATAACTGAGTTAATTTCATTGTGTTTCAGTCCTTGACAATAATGAGCAGCTGTTTAATGTCATTTCCTTTCTTCTGCTGCAAGACAGTCTGTTAGATTCATCTTTCCAGGAATACAGTGAGCGGTGCTAAGTATGATTTATGGTTCCCTTCTGGACTGGGTTCATTATTAATAGCCATGTTCACTTAGACTGCCATCTGATCTTTTCCTGTAAAGGGCTTATCTCTTCCCTTGTACAAAAAATACAAACTATTTGCCATATTCCATGCTGATTATTGGAATAATGATGAAACGTATGGTGTGCAGAAACAGAAAACAAAATTTTCCTAAGTACCTGTTTTATTGCTCAAATTTGCTTTGGACAAAGATAAACAAAGTTCTAAAATTACCTGTCCCGATTGCATTTTGAGATGTGAGTTTTCTCTGCCTTGAGGATGCTGTTGAGGCAGGTGGTGCTGCCGTGGCACCTGGTGCCGCTGGAGCCTGGCTGCTGCGTGCAGGGTGCAGGGAGGAGGCCCCGGTGCCTTGGTGTGGCCCCACGTCAGGCACCTGCTTTCCTTAATGGATCTCCTTCCCCACCTCTCCTTACACCTGCAAGAGGTTTATTTTTATTTTTTTATTTGCAAAGTATAAAAGTGATTTTTAAAAGGTGGATGTGTAGTTCGATAGCATGATTGGGTTGGCTCAGAATATCATTATAGCTTATCTCACTCCTCTGTGATAAGTCAGAAAAACAATAAATGTCTTCTTACAGTAGACTGACACTCAGCATTGAAACTGCTCTCCTGATCTTTATATGATTGCTTTCTGTGCAATAGAAATATTGTCTTTTGTAGGGTATTTATTGTCTAGTTCTTTCCAAAGTATTGGCTTTATGTAACAGTTTGATATACATCAAATTCTTTACAGGTTTAATAAACTCTTCTGGTCAGTCTTCTGTTGTAAACACATAGAGATTTATGGTCACCTTTAGCATAAAGCTTTTTTGTTGTTGTTGAAATTTTCTACTCCCAGATATCGCAAGAATGGAAGTATGTAGAAGTACATATCACCATGAAAATCTTTTGCTGGATCTGCCAAGAGGTAGTTGGAAGCTATTGATGGTTAAAGAACTGAAATGTGACTAATGGCTGATGGTACAGCTGCCAAGGCCAGCATAAAGACACAGTAAAAATCCTCCTTTTTCTCCCTCAGAATCTGGTTTCCTCTGCAGTGAAACGCTGCAGGAGGCTGGACTTGCTGGCAGGGTAATCCAACCCTGGAACAGAGCGGCTCTATAAGGGCTCCCAGAAAATCATCCATTACAGGGGAAGAATAAAACTTCATTGTTATTCAGTTAAGCATCAAATTAGCGTATTGAAGCTATGTTGGAGCACATGTAATTGCGGGGGGGAGAGAAACTGTGGAGACAAATTTACAGCTCAAACGATGTGCTTCTACCTTCTCCCTCCTTCCACATTGTTTTCTAAATCTATTTTGTGCAGGGCTGCGTATCCCAGCTCTGGTCTGTCGAAGCCTCTGCTTCGCTTTAGTGCGTGCGGGGTCCTGTGCAGCTGAGGTCTGGGGCATATTTAACATGCTAAGGGGGGTTATTTCATTGGTGGCTTTATCCTTGGTGGGGGTACAGTGATGAGGCAGTCTGACACACTGTGAAATGTGGAAAGATCTTCTAGGTCCTTCTGCGAGCAGGGAGGGCTCAGCAGAGCTGTTCCTGTGTGCCAGGAACGTGCAGCAAGGGAGGAGGCTCTGTAGCTGCAGTTGTTACTGGAGTTAAAAAGAATGGGAGGGATCATGCTTTCTATAGCTAATACTTCAGGATTATGTTCACTTAAATACTTTAAAAAATATATAAGATGCTTTAAAAATATATTAAACTTTTTTTTAAAAAAAGTAGCCCTTCAGCTTTTCAAAGCAGCCTGCAAGCAGTTCATCAGGGCTTGATAAAAACTTTTTAGTCTAGGGCCAATAAATGAGAAATGATTGCTTGCAAATAGCTGTCTCTTGTCACTGTAGGCATTACTGCACCAGGCTGGAATCACCCCAAAATAGACATCAAGAACAGCTTCCAGACGGATTAGTGCTCTCGACTACCAAGTTTGTTCCTTTTGTGGATGCAGATTTGCTACCAGCCCAGCAATAATCAGAGCATCCAGTAGTAGCTAAAATTTTGTAGCATCATTTCGTCTTCATTATTTTCCCCTCCTAATCTGCTGAGAAATATTTTCTTGAAAGGATAGGGGCGTATTATGTTCATCAAGATGGCTTAGCTGGGACATGGCTAGTCATTTTTCCTTGCTCATACTTTATTAATACAAGTTATTAACCTTGATTCTCCTTCCTCTCGCTTCTTTATCATCTGAATTAATTAATTCTTCTAGCAAGATGTACAGGGGAGGGATGAATGTGTCTGTGTTTGCGAACTGAGCACATCTGCAGGTGACGTTACTTGGCACCCCCCAACGAGGGAGCCCAAGGCCCCCTCGCTGCAGAGGCCATTTAGCAAGTAAAGCTAAGGTACAGCTACCCACAGGATTGCCACATTTGTCTGGTCCTGTTTAATTAGCACAAGTGGTTGTGTAGACAGTACCCTAAGAAATAATATAACTGTGGGGTTTTTTTTCATGGTATGAAACATCTAGGAAAAATAAGTTATTCTGTCCCTTGCTAACCCTGCCCCCCAACACATGCGCTCAGTCCTGTGTGGGTTTGACTGGAAGCTCCTTTTGCAAATTCCTCCTCATTCTCACCCATTCCCCTCACTTCTTGTGTGCCGCTGTGGGTGGCTCTCGCTCAGGATGTGCTTGGGTAGTGATGGCAGAGCATGAATGTGGTGGTTGAAAGCAGCTGGCTCTGAGCTGCGCTGCCACGAGGCCCCAGCCCTTGTCAGCCCCACAGCCCCTGTGAGACCCCCGGCTCTCACAGCTGCTCCAGGCCTCTCGGCAGCTGGCATTAATTCCCTTTCCTCTTTCCCCTTTCCCTTTTCCCCTTTCCGGCTGCCATTTGCTAATAGAAATGCGTTTGTGATAGAAGCAGTGAAAATCTGGATCAGAATTCTGTGACTGGTACAACCTAGCGAAGTAAAATCTAATCCTGTTAGCAAGATGAAAATACTATATGCCAAGCAGAGATGGAAGAAGATGAAAATGGATGGTTTTGCTCATAAAGCAATAAATGCATACACAAATTCATGTAAAACTAATGAAAACTGGCTGAATTTGTAAACAATCTTAAGGTTCAGAAAATAGCTCATCTGACTCATCTCCCCTGGATATCTCATTGGATTTGGTGTCCTCTGCTTTGCCTCTTGCTTTTTATCTACACAAACCACTGATGCCAATTGAAATGGCACATCAAAAATCATGCGTTTACTTCTGGGTCACAGCAGAGTGAAACAGAGAATCCTGCCTGAGAATGTGCTGCTGATAAATCCTCGCTGGGATAATTAATGGGATTTTCCAGAGGGAGAGGTCCTGGAGTTCCTACAAAACTTAGTGTGTGTTTGGATGTGGGGGGCAGTGACTGGGCAGGGAAGGGGTCTTGCTCCAAACGTCCCTGTGGAGGAGGACGCCCCGGAGCCCACCTCCCTGCTCAGCCACTGAGCAACGTGACAGCGGTCACCGTCCCTGCGTGCTGGCAAAGCCTTTGTGCCCTCCAGGCTCAGCTGCACACAGCCTCCTCTTCACCATCCATGTCGCTTACTTGGCTATTTCAGATATGTTGTGACTGAAATGTAAGCAAGGACTTTCGGTTCATGTTTTGCTTCTTCCTGGCAGCAGCGCTGGTGCTGGCTGCGTGTCCGGAGCATGCGGTGCCCGCTTTGGCACCAGAAGTGACCCGACGTGCTGGCACCCCTTCCCTCAGAGGCCTCAGCATCTTCCGTAAGCCCCCGCCGGGCTGAATCCTCCCTCGTAACCACGCGAAGGGAGAGGCAGAGCAGACCTCTTTCACAAGGAGAGCTGCTGGCAATTTTTATGATAATATAATGCTAGGTCTCACAGGAATTTGAATGGGGATGTATTCTCACAGCAGACGGTTGTGCTTAAAAAGACTGTATAAAATAATCCACTGTGTCAAGGCCTGTCAGAACAGGTTTGATTCGGAGCCCTGGCAGTCCTATCTCCTTGTGTTTTTGTGTTAGTTTTAATGGAGGCCGAGTATTCTGGACACAAGTCACCTGGAGCCCTAATGAAGCAGAGCAGAGTTTTTCTGTCTTGTAAAGTGACAGAAATTGAAAATCATTACCTGAGTTCTTGGCACACTTATTTTGTTAGACATGACCTCCAGCCAAAGGTAATGAGAGAGCATTTCTTAGGGAAACAGCAAGGAAAATAGATGCCTCTTTAATGTCAAAAAAGGAAAAAAAAAACATGCAGGTTCTCCTGTTAACCGCTGTTTTTTTTTCTTGCAATTTCATGACAATCATGGTGAGTCCTTCTACCCAGCTTGGGTTTCTGTGCTGGATTGAGGGTATCTGTTTTGCATTGCTTGTGCATAAACAAAGCTGTTTAATTAGTATCCAGCTGCAGCCCAAACCACTGTGAGCTCCTCTGTAACACAGTGGTGAGAGGCAGGGAGCTCCCGGACAAAGGATGGACCATTCTGAGCGGGGTGGCCCTGGGACTAAGGACTGCGTCTGTCCAAACAAAGCTGTTGATCCTTCCCTCAACTGGCCAGTAAAGGCCCTTGCAAAGAAGGAAAGGCGCTTTCTTGGCTCATCCACACTCCATTCTTATGGTTCAGCCAGACGCCCAAGGGCTCTCAACTGGTCTTGGTAACTAGGTACATTTTTGTAATGTTAACCTAACTGAACTGCTATTTCCCAACTTCTTTCTTCTGTGTCCATGTCCCCAAGTTGTTATTGCTACTACAGTTGTGTTTTCAACACTAAAGCAATACAAGTCTAGTTTTGTGTGATCTATTTCTTCTTTTCAGAGTTGGTCAGAGTTTTGTGCCAGTAGAGGCTAATTGCTGTGTTCCCTGGGTTTGAGTTCCCAGCTTGCGTACAGGCTTTTTGTTAGAATGAACATGTTGGGAACAAAAGCACAGCAATTTCAGTTTCTTTATGAATTTTTGGCAACTCTGCAGTTCCAAACAATTGTTGACAAGGGCCTATGCTTTGTATCCTCTAACAAGGGGTTTGCAGCCTATTTCTAATTTTGTTGGGTGCATGGGGGATGAACAGTAGTGGCGTTGGCCAGTTTCAGAATATTTCAGAATATTTCAGAATATTTCAGAATATTTAAGGTTGGAAGGGACCTCTACAGATCATCTAGTCCAACCTTCCTGCTCAAGCAGGCACACCTAGAGCATGTGGCACAGGGTGGCATCCAGGCGGGTTTTGAAGACCTCCAGAGTAGGAGACTCCACAACCTCCCTGGGCAGCCTGTTCCACTGCTCTGTCACCCTAACAGTAAAGAAGTTGCTCCTCACCTGGAGACGGAACTTCTTATGCTTCAGTTTGTGGCCATTACCCCTCGTCCTATCGCTGGCCACCAGTGAGAACAGCCTGTCCCCTTCCTCCCTGCATTCTCCCTTCCTGAACTTATACATATTAATCATATCCCCTCTGAGCCTTCTCTTCTCCAGAGAAAAAAGGCCCAGCTCACTCAGCCTCTCTTCATACGAGAGATGTTCCATTCCCTTAATCATCCTGGTTGCCCTTCTCTGGACCCTCTCCAGAAGTTCCACGTCCTTCCTATACTGGGGTGCCCAGAACTGAACACAGTACTCCAGGTGCGGCCTCACCAGAGCTGAGTAGAGGGGCAGAATCACCTCCCTTGACCTTGACCAGTTCTTTGTGCTGGTCCTACACAGCCCATGAAAAGAGCTCCTTACCCTAGACCAGCCCTTCAGGATGTTGCTGCAGGGTTCAGCTAGTGTGTTTGAGTCAGGGACACTAAGGAGTTAACTCTGTGCTTCACTATTAGCTTCTTCATGGACTTCAGAGAGAGGGGTAGGTATCAGCAGAGGCAAGTTCCCCTACTGTAAAGCTCTTGCTGCCTTTTCCCCAAGCTATGGATAGGTTTAGAGTTAAGACAAGGAAGCGAAGAACCACTTTAACCTTGGATCTTGGAAAGCTGTGACTTTCATTGAGTGGGAAGTGTGTGTCTGAGTGGGGCGAGTGCTTCATGCAATGCCTTGTTACAGGGTTCAGCGATTGCTCTGGAAAAGGAAGTATCAGCCATTTTTAATGGTTCTGGTGATGGAGGCCCAATCATTGATGTTGCTGTGGTGCAGTTAATCTGCATTCACAGTCCCAAGCAATGCTAAGGTTTATTTTTTTTAAAGCCAATAGTCTTAAGTTAATATTATTCAGTGTCTGTTTGCTGCTTTGCTCTTTCTTTTTTAGCAGACTTGAGACTTACTTTCCTGTTTAAAGCAAGTTAAAAATAAGCTTAAAATGGACTTTGCTTTTCTTCAGCGGGTGAGCCTGGACCCTTGGGAGAGAAGGGGGAGTTAAACCCCCATTCTTTAGCTTTGAAAAGACAGCACTTCACATGTTTTGCTGTTGTTTCTATTTCTAGCTGTCTTGTTGCAGATAACTTTCTGGAAGACTGCCTTGCTGTAGCAAAGCTATATTGATTTACGCAGCAAAGTCTCTTTTTATGGTTAGGAAGGCTGTGGAAGTAATCTTTCCATCAGGAGACTGTTGTTGTTTTCTTTCAAGCTTCTAAGGCTAAATGTTTGATTCCTTGGATACCCTGAGCTTGCATTCAAAACATTATTATATTTGCACACTCTCAAAAATTCCTCAAGAATTTTAATTTGATCTTTACCTGGTTAAAAAAACAACCTTCCCCAGAAGAGCAAAAAGGCAAGGATTAAATTCTGTTGGGTATTTGAAGCTTGGTTCATTTCTTCTCAGTGTGATGTATGTGTATAACCTACCATGTGCGGGTGCAGCTGGATGTCTAATTCATTCAGTCTTTCCTTCAGATTTTATTCCAGAAAATCTGATTCTTCTGAGAATTTGCGCGTGTCTTTGCTCCATACATTTTTGTCACTTGCAGGATTAGAATCAATGTTAAATAGACCCAAACTTAAATTAATATCATCCCTATTGGAGGGATGCAGAAGTATTTCATGGCAGTGGGTAACAGTGGTGGTGCAATGACCTATGCTGTGGGTAAATTTGGCATTGCCTGAATCAGTGCTTGCTGGGTCCTCGTGCCTGGATTCTGGGTCAGTACAAAGACCAGAAGCACTTCCCTGTGGTCAGTGAAATTGCCATGGAACACCAATTTAGAGATCTCAATTTTAGAAAAAAAAAAGCAGAAAAAGACAAGAGTGAAATAATGATAGGATAAGATAAGATTGTTCTTTCCCCCTTTCAAGATGTGCTATTTATTTTCTATGCAAACATGACCAGAAGGGACTTTAGTATAATGTCTTATCCCAAAGATAAGCATTAGTCTCATTGCAAGGAATGGATTAGAGCTTGCAAACAGAAAATAAACAATTCATAGCCAGCAAGTACATCAGGAAGGAGCTACATTAATTCAACAATGAAATGCAAGAAGAATTCTGTTGATGTTTCTGAGGTTATCCCAGTGTAAAAATGGTGCAACAGAATCAGGTCTTACTTCCATGTGACTTGATTAGCATGAAGTCTTACCAGAGTCAAATGCTCAATCATCACTCTCAGAATATCGTATTAGTAGTGGAAAAAGACAAACTTGGCTGTTAGTTTAGACTGTTTTCCCCTTTTTGCTGGTGGGCATCAACATGGAAGTCAGTGAGCCAATACAACAGGTGGAAGAGGAGCATTAGGAGAATATTCTCCTTTGTGGTAAAAGAGATCTGCAAATCCAAATGTTATTTCAGGTAGACCACATCTGATAGCAGCCTGCAGTGTTCTGCAAAGACATTTGAGTGCTCTTTGCTTTGAGCTAAGCTGCAATTTTTCTTTGTAGATATCTCTAATACATTAATACAAATGCTGTACTAGGAGAAATGTGTTATGATATTGCATGATGTTGCATTTAGCAATTCTCCTCCTTCAGCAAGTGAACACTTCCTTCCTCATTTGTATTCATTGTTTTGATGCTTAACTTGAAAAATGTATATTACACAGCAGTCTGAAATCCATGATGAATAAAAGGAAAGAACCCAAGGGGATAATAAGAATCTCAGCAGTGCTGTGATGTGTCATGCTGCTAACATCAAAGCTGCTGCTGCTGTCCCAGAGAGGAGGGAGCATGTAATGCTGAGCCTTGTTTCAGGAAGTGAATCCTGAAATATCCAGGAACCAGGGAGATCAAGGTAACTACAGCTTTACCTGAGCTGGGAGCTGCAGTGACTCTCTTGCAGAGAATGGCTTTTTTCCAGGCTACTGTATCACCACAGTCAGGTCAAAGCTGTGAGTTTACTACAGTGGGTATAATTATATTCACTTGCATAAGAAGGGAAGTAAGGAATGGTTTATTATATATTTATACCGTTAAATATATAGTATCTGTCTTGGCATTACAGTTTGGTACTTAGGATGGCAGGGTTTTTTTTTTTTCTGTAGAAGAATTAAGGTTGTGGGTTTTTTTCCTGCGACAAGACAAATGGTGGTGAAATTCTCAACAGCTTTATTCGTGTAAACTAAGAGTTTCATGTGAAAACAGTATTCTTTTTCCACCTCAAATGGCAAGGGATACAGAGATGTATACCTTCTGGACCTGCAATCAATTGTCTTGTTGGAAGTGAAAATCAAGGAAGTTGTTTTGAGCAGCAATTGCAGGTTTGTGTTTCCAGAATATTGTATCTTGTTGCAGTATTTTAACAGGTAGTTTCATAAGCCATAGCACCAGGGAAACGTGCTTTCTTACAGAACTGTCTCAAGGCTGAACTGCCATGTCTTTGTTTAAAGAGTTGAGCCTATTCCTTAGGGATATTAATAGAGGATTTATGATATATTCAACCACCTCAACAAAACTTGCAGAAATGTAATATCTTTGTGATCTCAGCTCCACTATCCAATTTGTCTGAAATCTGCCAATAAGAAATTTCAGCAGATAAAACTCCCGTTGACAGACATATGCAGGAGATGCACCCAAATCTCATGGGCCTTTTTTCTGTACCAAATGAGAGTAGTAATGATCACTGACGTGAGCCAGGTTGCAACAGAAAATATAGATAGTCCTAGCCAAGTTCCTCTGGGCAATTTAATTTGTTCGAGTGGTTGCACTAGTTATTGCTTTATCCTTTGCCCTTCAAGAGCACCGATCTTCCTCTCAGGGAAAAAAAAAAAAAAAAAAAAAAAAAAGCCTTGTGAAAGCCTTCTGTTGGTTGAGCAGAGGAAAATTTGGACCATGCCCCTCATGCTTTCCTATATCCATCTCACTTCCCTTGAGTTTTTCACATTTACCATTGTTTCTTACACCTCCTACCCCATACCTGGAGATTAGGAGCTTAAAGGGAACGTCAGAGCAGAGGTGCAAATCCCAGTACTTCTGCTGACAAGGGCTTCTGAGGCCCTGGACTACTTTGGATAGATTTTCTCAGCTGCCTCTCTCCATCCCTTTGTTTAGACACAGGCACAGATCCTTGAAAGATGAAGAAACTTTCAGGAATCTCTTACTAATTCTGAAGGCAAAGGATGGAGTCAGAATTATCAGAGAATGGTTGGATTGGAAGGGACCATCTAGTCCAACCCTGCTGCTCCAGCAAGGACACCCAGAGCATGGGGCACTCGGTCACATCCAGGCAGGTTCTTAAGATCTCCAGAGAAGGAGACTTTGAGCAACCTCTTCCAGGGCTCTGTCACCTTCACGATAAAGAAGTTCTTCCTCACATGAAGATGGAACTGCCTGGGTTTCAACTTGTACCCATTGCCCCTTGTCCTGTCACTGGCCCCCACTGAGAAGAGTTTGGCCCCTTCCTACCTACATTCTTCACTCAGGTACTTGTACACATAGATCAGATCTCCCCTCAACCTTCTCTTCTCCAGGCTAAACAGGCCAAGGTCACTTAGTATTTCCTCATAGGATAGATGCTCCAGTCCCTTAACCATCTTTGTCGCTCTAAACTGGGCCCTCTGTAGAATTTTGCATTACCATTGAATTTAAAATTTAAAAATTTTTGCATTTTACCATGCACAGATAAGAGGAGATTAATGAGAAAAGGGGAATATAGTGTTTGAAGCCAGAGCAAGAAAAAGACTGATAGGGAATGGAGAAAATGGGGCAAGAGTGACACTGTTCTTAATAAAACTATTTTAGAGCTAATAAACACTCTCCTGAATGCCTTTAATCTCCTGTCCTTTTAGTTCATCTTTCATCTTTGCAGCTCATCTCTTGACATAAATTCTGAATAATTTGTTAGAGAATAGCATCAGTAGTTCAAACTCATGATCCCAATTGAGAAGAAACTTCTAATGTTTCTACAGATGTCAGCAGCACTTTAGATATAAACTTGATATGCAGGACTGGCTAGTCAGGAATGTTTTCTAGGGGAAATTCAAACTTCTCTCCATTTCAGGTATAGAAGGTGAGAACTGTAGTGGATTGGAATAAGGCCTGTGGTAAGCGCTGCACTCACCGTGGGTTTTGTTGTATAAGCTGAGCCTCTGCGTGAGGTAACACCAAATAAATATGTTTTTTCAGAGAAGGTTTTAGGCAGGACCTAGTTGGGGTAGTGAAATGATAATGTCCAAGTTAACATGCACCCTGCAGCCCGTTTTGAGATCCTGACTCTGTCAGGTGCTTTCCAGTAAGGACGAATTCACCAGTACTTATATATCTATGGGATGAAAATCCCAGGCACTAAACAAGTTCCATTAAAATGAAAACTAGTGGCTAAAAAGTAAGTCCAGAGGATCAAAAGAGAGTGAAGGCACTGAGTGTTTTTTGTTTTGTTTGTTTAGTAACAGATGTAATTATCAATTAAAATGTAGCTGAACAGTGCAGTGTTGGGAACAGACTGACAGGCAGCCTGCAAGACTGTCACCGTATTGACATCCGTGGCACGGGAGGCCGAAGTGGTTGTGCAGCCAATTTACTTGTGAAAGCGATTGCTTGTGCCTAGAGATGAGACACCAGATTGCTTTGCTGCGTCTGTTCTACTGGTCTTCCTACCTAAACTCATGGAAATACTAATTTTTCAAAGCTATTCGTTGTTTAATTTGACTCTCCAGTTCCCTTGCTGATACTGTTTCGGGCACAAAAGTGAACCAAGATCATCTAGATTATTTATGTGCAAATAGTTGTTCATCCAGAAACATGGTCCCTGGGTGGCTGGGTTCTGGCTGGCCGCCTTACTTCTGTCGCTGGTGCCCAGCTGTACTTGGGTACCGAGGTGTGAGGCCTTTTGGAAGATACCTGCACAAGAACAAAATGTGATTGCTGTTAGTCATGGCTGCAAAATAGGACACCTGATTAAAACAACTCTGTAGTCCCTCTGACATGTCAGGTTATTTATAGCCAAAATTAAAATCTTAACATGCAGTGTCATTTCTATTACTGATATGCCAGCACTTTCTTATTCAATAGACTAGAAAAAGTTTTAATTTTTTAGTATTTTTGAGTTTTCAAGGAGAAAGCACCCCTAACTGCTACCTGATGACATTTAGTCAATGAATTAAGAAAAAAACACAGTGATGGTTCTCTCTGTCTCCCAGTTCCTGCTAGCACTAAATTACAGAATTAATAGGCTTTTAGAAGAGACTGACACAGTTACTGTGGAAAAGACAATTAAATGTAGAAAGGCACTTTTCTCACTGCATTTAATTTTAACTGGAGGCTTTGAGACTTAATAAATCTTTTTCTTATTTCATTCTCACTTTTTTCCACAGGTATTTGAGTCTTTAAGAAAAGCATTAGGGAGATATCTACGTGACTAATTTTTTTTTCTTTCCCTATATTCTTTGGATCCTTTTTCTTACTTTCCCTCCCCAAAGGGGAGTTGCTTTGTGATAGCCAACATTTTCTCAGGAATTAGTGGCACGAAGCTGTGGCTCAGGCGTTACAAGAACACTGGTCGGAATCACAGTCCCTTCCAGCGCAGTCCTCTGGTGCGGAGGAGCCGCAGCCAGCAGGGCCAGGCGCAGGGTGGTGATGGGGAGAGAGTGGGCAGGAAGCTCTGGCACTGGGTGCGCGAGCCCCTCGCGGTGCCGTGAGAGCCGGGCTGGGTGTGGAGCGACCCAGGCGCGCAGAGCAGCTCCAGCAGCTCAGCCTTCTGCACGCAGGGAGGGCGTTGGTGTCAGTGCAGCATGAGAAGCCCGTGGGGGCTTCAGGGAGGCGGGAGCCGCTCAGCCAGGGCCTCGTCTGTAGACCTGGGACCTTCCCCCGAGCACGGACACGGGCTCCAGCCCCCTGGTAGGTGGTTGGTGCTGCTCTCTGACAGTAGCCGGAAAGGCTCTCGGATGTGCCGAGTTCCTCTGCAGTCCTCTGGCTCCAAATACCTGTTTGCTGTTGGAGACTCGTAGTGCTGGGAACACTGCTGTTTGTGATGTGTGCTGTGCACGAAGGTTGTACACCCGCATGTCTGACAGCGCTGTTCCCAATGAGAACAAGTGGACAGGTCCAGCTTCAACCTGTGATCAGTTTGGGCAACTGAATACGTAAATAACTTCAACCTGCTTCCAGCAGCATTTGTGCTTAGGAACCACGTGCCTTGCAGCAGATAATGTATGTGCATGCATTTATACTCAGTTCACTTGCATACTCAAAACTTTTTTCCCTAGTATATTTTTCAAGTTGAAATAGTCTAGTGTGTTCAGTTAATCTATAGATTGTCTTTGACTTCAGCGTTAAAAAAAAAAAAAAAAAAAAAAAAAGCATGATTATTTATTGCACTTTCAAGGAGGAAAAAAAAAGGAAAAAATATATAGTAACCCTGATTAGAACACTCAAACGTGGCTGAAAGGATGTTCTTGATTTCCTTGCCATATTCATCAAGGTATTTCACCATGTCTGACCTCCGTGTGTGAGCAGTTATGATGAGGAAGTATCACAGCCGTTGGCTGGAGGGTTGTGAGCCTGGTTCTTCCAGGGGAAAAGTCAGGTGTCTACAAGAGACTCCTGCTCCGTGTTCATGGCACCACGGGCTGTCCGAACAGAGAGCACAACTTCGCGCCTTTCCTCTTCTGCAGCAGAGATTTAGTATGAAAATCAGTTCACTGCTTCAGAGCCCATACTGTGCACAGGAAAACAGTTGGCTTCATAACCTTGGGGGGGGAAAAAAAGATAAATAAAGAATTCTCATGAGACACATATGAGAGCTCAGGAAGTATTAAACATATGTTGGACCATATTGATTCCTGAAAGCCTCCTGCAGCAGATATGAATCTCTCTCATTTCCAGGCACACTGATACTTTAATGAGGACAGGGTGTGCCTCGCACCTCTATAAATCATTTATGTAGATTGCTACCCGGCCGTCGGCGCGGAGCAGCGAAGAGCCAAGGGGCCGTGTGCTGCAGCTGAGGAGGGTCTGAGCGGAGGCTGTGCGAGGCTCTGGGGCAGCCAGCAAACACCATGGGTCCGAGGGCTGCCGCCTTGAGTCCATCGGAGGGAGAGGAGCTGCTATTAAACTTGACCTTAGGATCAGCATCCCTCTCATGTTGGCTTATGTGTCAGGGTTTTGAGGGCTGCTCGTAGCAGTCCCCCAGCAGCTGCCATGTAAAGGGAGCAGCAATGACAAATCTCAAGCGAATTTGCTAGATGTTGTGCAGTCTGCATGTTGTCTTTTTACTATGCAGAAGGAATTGAGAAAAAGCTGGAATGAGAAATGGAACAACTTCTTTACATGTATTAGTGTCCCTCTTATTTTCAATTCAACAGCCATCTAGCTAAGTGTTTTCTTATATGAATCACGGAGGCTATGACTAAGTTTTAAGCGGTGTCAGAAAAATATATTTAGACACAGTAGAGGCAACCATTCTAATGAGAAGGATATCACAAAGACGTTTGCCTGATGTTTGAAGAGATCCATTAACATGGGAGCACACCGCTGCAGGCAGGAGCTAATGTTCAGTTTAGGCTGTTGTATATTCCAGAAATAGGCGTGGATAGCCCCTAAGCAGGCACAAGGTATGTTCATCTGGCAGCCTCTGCACAGCTAAGAGGAAGCCAAGGCTCTGGGCCTCTGTTCTGTGGGTGGGAGTGACCCTCCCATCCGCTCTTCAGCTGGAGGAGAAGGCCTGAAGGTGCCTCCAGCATCATTCTGTTTAATGGTACCTTCACACATAGCCCTCCCACCTGGCTGCTCTATGCGCCTCTGGCTTTGCTCATTGTTGCCTTGCAAAGCAAGGCACTGCTCAGCACAACTGTAATGCCTGAATTTGACTTTTTCACTCTTATTTCAATATTTTTTGGAGGGAAAGTGTGTTGGAATTAAACATAGTGTAAGCCCAGGAGGATGAAAAGATGAATCACAGCTGTGAAATATTTGGCTGTATTTTAAATACCAGTCACAGCAGGTACAACAGCAGCATTCTACTACCATTAATGCACTTCACATGTATTAGAAGAGATTTTTTCATTGTTATCATTAATTACACTTAAAATAGAGATTGTTACCATGCAACATTAACTGAGGAGGAGAAACTGTATATTCCACACTATTATCTAGGACTTGTTTTCACAATGAATTAATGGGAGTTAATTTAACACTGCAATGCCAAACAGTATCACTGAAGGAATACAAACGATATATTGCTTCCTAACTTATTTTCTTCTCACTAGTTCCCTTTTCTCTGCTTGCATTCTGTATGATGCAGAAGGTCTTGGTCTAGCAGTAAGCTTGCTGAAGAAGAACAAATCAGTATAAAGTCTTGCCTGATTTCTTCCTTTTGTGAGCTAAAAATCTAGTACGGATATACTGCTTTCTCAAGGAGAGGAGGGAGAGTGAAAAACAGTTGACAGCATTTTATTGATTGCAGTGTGTTAATATTAATTGATTGAGTGTTCTTCCTTCTGTATATGGCACTACTTGTGCAGAACGTGGGCTGTTCGGCGCACCTGGGACCCGCTAGCTCCCCAGTTGCTGGCTGTAATGCAGGCGAGCAGGTTTTGGGTGCAGCATTATCCAGTACCAAACTCTGCTTAAACCCTGCTCTCCAGCTTTGTAAATCACAAGTTGCTGTAAGATCATGAGGTTTTCTAAAACGATAAATATCTGGGCTGTTTCAGGGAGCCGTGTGGAAAGGGAATGTGCAGAAGGAGGATTCTGTTTCCGAGGTCTGTGGCTGGATTCCTGTGGTCGGGCGGCAGACCCGCTGCGTGCTGCCCTGGCCTCTCGTTCAGTAAGACTGCGTCTTCCTTCCTCGCCTCCTTGTTCTGCTTTGCTCTCCGCAGCTCCCCTGCTTGCTGCGGAGCTCGTGGCCATGAGTGAGGGAAGGGCAATTGCCTCCTTTCTAGACTGTTGTGTCCAGCGCTCTGGTTTGCGCAGGGGCACTCGCACCAGGTGCAGGAGAGTGCAGGCGAGGACACAGTCCTGGCAGGTTTCAGCTGCGTGTCCTGCTAACAGGAATTTTGATGGTACGTCTAAAGGATGAACGTAGAGTTAAAAAGAAATCTATTTGCTGCACAAGGCAGGTCACTTATTTTAATATCATACTTGTGTTATTTCATTTTCTCTAATATATGAGAAAATGCCTCCTTCTAGGGGGCAGGGCGGGGGGACAAGGATGCTGCCTGTTCTTTTCAAAGATCACAGATGGAGTGATCTGGTTTTTATTTACATTGTGAATGAAGTAGATTAGTCCTGAATATTTGAATATTGTATTTCAGTAGTTTCAAAGATCCATACCAGCATTTAAAGGAGACTGGGATGGGGGAACAGGAAGGAAAGATGACACACATGGAGAAAATTTCATTCAAACAGTTAAAGAATCACTCCATTTTTAATGGTAACTCCATGTTCACAGGCTGAATGCAGAAGCCATTAGTTAGGGCATTGCTATTCCACACCTGACATGAACAATGGGAATATTTGTTCTGCCCGGAAGGATTACAGCTTCCATTAATCTAAGTTTTATTGAAAGTTTAAATAACAGACAGACAAAATTTGATCAATTAGCAGTGTAATTCCAAGGAGGTGTCACAGTGAAATTAAATCTTAGGCACTTCTAATGCAAAGAAGCCTAGAAGCTCCCTCCAGTTTTCTTTCTCAGTAACAATTTTTATATTTTAATTGAAAGTTTATTCTGCTTTGCGTATCTTCTACAAAATTTTAATTTAACGCTGTAATAAGAACAGTTTTATGTTTGGAGCATCTCGCAGGCGAGTCAAAGAGTGGCTCATAAATGAAAAAAATAAATGGTTTGATGGGATTCACACAACTAACCATGGAAATCTCCTGCTAAAAGTTGTTTTGATTAGACTTGTGGAAAAATAAGTGGGAACTGGAACCTTGATAGAGAAGGATACTAAGCCTTGTGTTACACAGAGCTGCTCTCCTTCCAGCTTGATGATTGTGAGATGAGGAAAAATATTCTAGGCAGATTTTTTCAGTTGGCTCAAGCCCAGTCTGAGTCAATACTTGCTCTCATGTTGTGTATAGATTTTCAGAAATACTCAACACCTGATATTTATTAAGTGCCATCAGTTCTTTTGCTGATCTGCATAATCCACCTCCACAAAATGGTAGTGACCAGTCCCTATCCTCCTCTTGCTGTAACATTATACTGCTGCCAGTTCTCCAGCTCTGATTTCATTATGTTATATAATTATTTTGGTTCCTGGTGAAATGTTATTGCTATCATTATGGTTCAGCATTTTTATTCCTCCATTTTTAATGTCATAAATGTCATTCTACGCAGTTAATATCAAAAGGATCACAACTTGCTAGTTCAGTAGACTTTGGGGATATCAAAGGTGTTGACAGAGGAGAAATCTAAAACATCGTGTATAGCGCAGGTACGTTTACATGAGAGTTTCTGGCCAAACATAGGTGTTCATGCTGCTTGCAAAGACCGCAACCCCTCAAAATTCTGTAGGAAATGCAAGGGAAGGGAGGTTTCCTGTGGACAGCTGTCTCACAGAACAATACGGTGTTTAGCAAATTTACCAGATATGAAACACAAGGGCTCTGATGGCAAATCACTTCAGAATATTCCCCTCCAAATTACTATTAGATCAGCAAATATGAGGAGGAAGTTCTGCTTATTAGAACTGATAGATGTGGATATATATATCTGAACATCTAATTATTTTTAACAGGATCTACAAAGCTGGTCTGTTTGCCGAGTCCTGCTTCATCAAGATAATTTGTTCTCTTGTGATTTCTTCTGTCACATGAACCTGCTTGATGAGAGAGGTGATGATTTGGATTTTTAGATAGACTTTTTTTTTTTAGGAAATGATTTTTTTCTAAGTAAAAGCCGCAATATGATTAACTTTGCCTCAGTCACGTTCAATGGTGTAAAAAGAAGGCAGCTGAAAGCTGCTTGTAGCTTGGCTTCCGAAGCCTCTGCTCCATACGGTATGTTAAATGCCAGCAGATGAAATTAACTCTCATAAATAAGTAATAAGGGTGATTTGCCATGATCTGGATGGGCTGCCTTCCCATTTAATAGAGCCTTTAACTATTGAGGTGCCAGGCAGCAGGGACGTGGCTCAGTGCGGCGAGCGCGCGCACGCTGCAGAGGCGCTGGTGAACAGCTCGTGCCCAGGCTCTGCAGGTCACGTCAGACTGAACCTTCCTGGTAGGGTACATAAGCCTAGCAGAATATTCAGCAGCTTAGTCTGCCTGCAGAGCAGAAAACCAAAAGGACTTGTAGGCAGAGTGAACAGAGATTCTCTTGCCATCAGTGAGAAGAATATGGCATTTCTGCAAATCGTGGTGGGCTGATGAATGTGAAGCGCACCATGCAGCAGTACAATTTGTCATAGCTAAGGTTAGTGAAATAGAGTGCTAAATAGACTGTAACTGTACATCCAACACAATCTGCTAAATTATCTGAAAATCTACTAGCATTGTACTGCTGACTACTCACTTAACCATCATTAACCCCAGTAACAAAGTGTAGCATAGTGATAGCATGAATTTCCAGTGAGATTTAGGTAGCTGTCAGCGTGGCTCTCAAACGCTCATCTAGGTGATGCTCTGTCTGCCAACGAGGCTCTGATGTTTCCTCTGAAACACAGCACTGTGGTAAGGCCACAGTGTAGTGTGACACTGATCTTGGTTTCAGGGCACCTGAATAACTGGGAGGGAAATGAATTGCAGAAGCATCAAGAACATGGCAAATGGGAGGCTGGGGAGAGAGACGCTCTGCCAGCCATGGTTGGTTAGGAAGAGCACCTGGATGCTTGGGGATCTGTGGGGCCTTTGTAACCTCCTTAGCAAGGTGCAGGGCACAGCTTTGCAGCAGAGTGTATTAGCGTGTCTGCTTCTGAAACCTCTTTGGGGAAAAAGAGATTGAAATGGATGCTTAATAAGAGAGAACGGGAGGTTTGGGGAGGGTTTTCAGGGACAGAAAGCTACTTCAAATTTAAAATGATAATCCAGTTGTCATGAAGCACCCTTATCTCGTGTTTTGGAAGCAGCAACATCTTGTTTATGAGCGGTGCTCACATCTTGGGGGGGCCCTCCAGCGCACTGACCTCTGAACAGTGCAGGGCAGATCCTAAATCAATGCAGATCACTGTGGTTTCCCTCTCTTCTGGGCCAACTTATCCCAACCAACACGAGTTCTGCAGAGTTCTGGCCCATTCCTGGAGCGCACTATCCAATTTTGACTTGCGAGTATTTGAATATTTTGATCAGTGAATATCATTATGCAGTGAAAACTCAAATTGTCTTTTTTTCTGCTGAGTCTATTCTTTTGGAAGACTCTTTATACATTTTCTTAAATATTGACTATTTTTCTTTGCAATGCTTTCCCATCCCCTGTCTGTCCAGACTGTACCGTTCTCATTTCTTCTAATGATACTCACGAAATTATTGAGAAATCAAAACATATTTTAGAGTTATCTTCAAGGCTTACAGTAGCTCAAATGGTATCTGTAAATCCACTGTGCAAATGCTATCTTTCAAAGGTTTACTGTTCCCTAAATGATTGTAATGGTATATTGACTGACTTTACGAGGACTCTGGATGTTTAGAAAGAAAAAAAACAGCTTAGCAAGCAAGATCTTTTAACCTACGTATATCAAAAAGTTTGCAAAGTTCATAATCATCATCTAATCTGTGTCTGTTTTGTGTGTTTATAAACCAGATGCTGTCATTAAGGTTAGTGGCACTTTCGGGTTCACAGGAATATTGAAGCTATCAGTTCACTAGGGTTTTGTCATGCCTTGTTCATATGAATAACAGATGCTTTGTTCTTCAGGAAGAAAGACCAACCCAGACCCTGCACCTGAGTCTACTCAGAGCACAAAGGCCACCTCTCCCTAAAAATGCCTTGAAGAACAAATGGTTGTTTCCCAATGCTATGTAAGTATTTTCATGTGACAAATTATCTTCCAACTCAAGGACCTCCAGTCTTGAACTTTCCTGCCATCTTGCTCTAGCACTGCATCATTTTTATTGTGTTTGCTCTTTGCCATGGTGCCTCGTCTTTGCTAGAGAGTCATGGGATGTTCTATGGCTTGTGGAGGTGAACAGTAGGAGTTCTTCAGGCTTCCTCTGGGATAAACATCTAAAAATTATGTATGCCCACACTTCAAACTGCTGGACTCAGTGTTTGGCTGGACCCTGTATCACATGTAAGTGATATGTAGGAGAAGTTGTGTGTTCGTGTCAGTGCAGGCAATGTTGTGGGTGAGCAATTAAGGCAGCTTGTTTAAGGCAGCTGGTCAGGCCTGCAGAAATTTGTGAAGGAGGAAGAAAACACACCAAGGCTAACAATGACTTTGGATTTGGTAGAGTGGCAAGAAAGCCTGTGCAGACAGACATCGCCAGACACAGCCCCAGGGGAGATGAAATATCCAGGATTTCTTTGGGAACATAGCAAAGGTACAAGAACTTAAAATGAGTGCTTTACTCACTGAAAGAAATTTGGCAAGCTTAAAGAAAAAAAGGCTATCAAACTTTAGTTATAGCCATTCTTTTCCTTGATAACCCATTAAAACTGTTCTTTATGGAACAGTGAAATTCTACAGCCAACCTTGATGGAAGAGGATATTACCCATTAAGGGCAGCAGATTGTTCTTTGCTATTCAGAAAGCTGATTAAATGGTTTTTTTAGATATATATATTTCTACAAAGAATGGGATGTCAAAACATTAAGCTAGAGCTTCTATCTTTTGATAGAAAACAGAAGGCATAATGGGTGCTAATCTCTTTCAGCATGTTTTCATCATATGCTATATCAAACCTTGTCATAGGAATATAGACGTATATATTCCGCTTTTGTATATGCAATTCTGATTCCTGCTCATATGTTGCCTTTGTAATCAGAGCTGATGCTTTAAAAAAAAAAAAAAAATGCTTGCATGAGAGCACTTGTAGTTGAATTCTGAGCAGATATAAACTGTAAACTGAGCTTCCTGTCAAGAACAAGTCCAAGGGAAAAGGACATCCAGACCAAAGGGAGAAGCCATCACAACCTCTGAGCGTAGCAGCCAGAAGACTTCTGTCACCTGCAGCACATGCAGCCCAGCAAGGGGTCATCCAGAGACAGTGGTTGGGGAAGCAGCCACAGGCCAAAGTGCCACCACTGGTGAAATATAATTCCCAGCTCAGCATCTGGGCACTTGAGATGCTCAGCACCCCCAGTGCGCGGTCACAGCAGGCACTGACGTAGAATGAGGAATAACTCCCAGGGCAAAAAAGACAAAAATACGTAATTTTTAGAAGATGTCACAGAGCATTTCCTTCAGGCAGGCCATTCTCCTTTCCCCTTCCTCTCCTGAGGCTGCCATGCTTGGAGCCTTCTCTGGGCAGCCTCTTTGCCTGGCACGTGGGCATCTCTGCAGGGACCTGCTTTGGGGATGCGCAGTGTGGGGGAAGTGCAGCAGGACAGCCATCGGGAAGGAGGAATCCCTAGCAGCAACACCAGGTTTTTTTCCAGCCTGCCATGGAACTGTAGAGAGCAAAACATGTGGCTGTGCTCCTTCCCTGAAAGCAGGAGAGACAAATCATTAATGACACTAAATTTCTTTTCCTGTAAAATATGAATTTTATATCAATACAGAACTGACAAGAAGAATAGGCCCCTTGTGAGTTTAGCAGGGGTGTTGGAATAGCAGCAGTTTGCTTGCTGCACCTTCTGTTTCTCTTAAGCCTTTTTTTTAAACTTGAATTTGCTTTTCTAGAAGTGGAAATCTTTATAGTACAAATATTTTTGATGGTTTTCATGTTATGCTTTTGACCCGTGAATATGTGTTTACAGCAAGGATTGGGTAAATAAACAACTGTGAATATAAGACTCTTAGTGCTAGCATAACAAATAACATATGCAAATTTAAGCACTCTTCAGAACTTGTTTTCTGTGCAGAACTGAGTACTTGTGGAAGCTGGCGAGGTGACGGCCGGAGCACTGGGGGACCCAACGTGTCCGGTGTCTCAGCAGTGCACTTGTAGTGCCCTGCCTGCCCGCGTGAAGCAGATGTGACCCGGGGCGCTGAGTGTGACAGGATGGCGAATTCCTTAGCGGCACTTCCATCCTTTCCTTCTTGGCCTAAGCAGCGATGCACATTAGCAGGGAGCCGGCTGCTAGGAGCCAGGCTAGGACCATCATTCAGCTCCATTCACTGGATCTCTGGATGGGAATAGCTTCCAGCTTCCTTACTCGCTGGAACCATGTGTTGTTAAAGGGTGGTTAATATGATGTTTGGATGGGGGCTTAGAGAGAGACATTCTATTTACCAGAGGCTTCCCTGTTGAGTCCAGGCTGCAGTAAGTGTTACCATTAGTGTAAAGCGAGGCTGCTCTTTGTGGTGTGATGCTGAATTTCATTGCATCGTTGCATTTTTCAGTCAGCTTGTTCTCAGGACAGATACTTTTTTCATTTGAAGCCATCTATCACTCGGCACCCATCACTATGTCACTATTCGATGTTTTATGCCTGAAAGGAAAGGGGCCGCTGCTCAGGACACACGGCTTGAAGTGTTCCTGACTGAATAAGCAAAACCAGCCCAGGAGAGCAGGAGCAGCCCCTCAGTCAGCAGCTCCAAACACCCTCTCTTGTTTGCACAAAGAGGTTCGTTGCACTGCAGACAGTCAACAGAGAAGGTGTTTGCACTTACAAAGACAGATACACACAGCACAGGAGTTTATCCTCATTTATATTAAGGTCTCTTTAAGCTGCCAGTTCTTCCTCTAGCTTAACAAGCATAT
Source organism: Nothoprocta perdicaria (assembly GCF_003342845.1). Classification (NCBI taxonomy): domain Eukaryota; kingdom Metazoa; phylum Chordata; class Aves; order Tinamiformes; family Tinamidae; genus Nothoprocta; species Nothoprocta perdicaria. The sequence goes on from NW_020455755.1 coordinate 362,830, forward strand.
CCCTTCTTTCCTTTAATAGATCAGCTATGTGAAGGCCAGTGTTTTCATGCATTCTGCAACCAAAGGCCTTTCTGAAACCCTGGATGCACCCCATTTTGCCGACACTTGGAAATCATATTTGCAAAACATGGGAAAAGGAGCGTTCCAAGCTGTGGAAAAAGAGCATGAGTTGAGCAATCTTGAACCTTGGACCCCTGCACTGGGGGAGTACTGGGGTTAGCTCATATAAGTCCCCTCCTCACGTCTCAAGTGCTTTGGTAAAATGTGGATAGAAAACTGGTTCCTAATCTGTATGAAGAGTAATGCTTAAACAGCCATGGTTCCATAAATCTCTTTTGGAAGCTTTTCTCAGAACAAATACTTAGCAAGGGAACAAGGCATCTATTTGAAAATGACAGGAATTCTATTTATTAAGCAGGTAACCACTCTCTCTCAAAATGTCAGTTTGACTCTTCATCTTCCTCTGGATATAGTTATGAATGCATCATGGCAGAAGATGTTACCTCCTCTATTTATCTACAAGGAGAAAGAGTCATTGGGATTAATTGCTCGATTGAATATGCAATGCGGTAAACAGTTATTTAGAAATGATTGTTTGTGTTTAATTATGACATACGGGATAAGTTTAACAGTCATAAATTTTTCATTGGATTTTAAATGCAAATGCAAGCATTGAAATACATCTGAGAAATGCATAAATCATGGCCATGTGCTCTCTTTACACTGGGCTACTCTAGCATAGCTCCTAATTCTTGCTTATGCTAGTACAGGAAATTGACTGGTAGCTGGTAGCAGATATGGAAGTGCATCTTAATTTAAGCCTGAGTCTTTGCAGAACAGCATCCAGTGGTTTAGGGAACTTTTTTGCCATGGAAGTTTTGTATTTTTGATTGAAGTGTCCTTTTCTGCCTCCCCTCCCTGTCCTCCTCCACCCCCCTAAATAAATAAATAAGAGCACTTGGGGGCAGGGGGATGGACTGCTCATTTGAGGAAAGAAGATGTATTTCCCAGCTGTTAAAACTTGGCATGATAACAAAAGAAAAATGTTTTTGTGTCTATTGCTGAAGCTAATCTCTCATGGGACAAAATCCATCACTCTTAGAGTTTTAATTTTGTATTAGGGAAGGAATAAACTGTTTCCTTGTTGTACGCTTAACGTGCTTAGAGGCAAGTGCTTGTTTTCTGAGCAATCACCTGTGCTGGTGAGTGATGATGTTCTTTAGGGGCTGGACTAGATGATCTCTAGAGGTCCCTTCCAACCTCAACCATTCTGTGGTTGTCAGTAAGCTGTGGTCATGTCTAATGTTTCAAATGCTGTAGTTGAGGCATGTTTTAAAGGAAGTAGCTTTCTGTATATTGATTTTCCATTTGTATAATAGGTGTGGTATGATATACTTACCAACCTGGTTTTAAAATATACATCTAATGTGTTGCAACAGCTGTTAGTTACACCGTAGACTTCAAAGACCCGTGCCTAGGTCAGTGGTATCTTTGTTTGCAAGATAAAGACCCACTAGAGGATCTGGTATAGAAAAGAAGTCTGCCTGCATGAGGCAGAGGGGCCGAGATTGTCGAAGTGCTTACCATAATGTAGCTGAAAGCTGGAATCCCGTGAAGCTGCATTAACCATATGGCAGAGTGGGATTTCGAGGCGATACAAGAAGGGCCACTCTGAAATGTTCCCATGAAGCATCTTAATGACCTTCAGGTGGGGTGCCCCAACTGTGACAATGAGGGACTGTCATTATCTTCCAGTGTGGAGCCACCGGAGCAGCTGGTGCAGGAAGAAGAGAGTGGACAAACTGCATGAGCACGTTCGTATTTCTGTGCATTTTGGCTCTATTTCACTGTTGTATGCCCCTCTGTTATTCTCAGAGACTTATGCATATATACTTTTATTCTTTGATTAAGAAGATGTAAAAGGTTATATATGGCCACTGGGATTCAATGAATCACTTCTAGTTAAAGCTAATTCACTAAAGAAAATGGTACATAGCAGGAAGCAATTTGGAGATAGGAGTGTTAAGCGGATGAGCTGCTGTTCAAAACACTTTCTAAGACTATTTTTTGATTATTCCTTGTTCACTGTCACTTCTCAGTTCTCTCCTAGTGTCCTGGTTGAAGGACACCTTTAAAATGAGGGATGAGCCATAATGAGAAAAGAGATGAAAATTAATCAAAGATGACACTAGAAATGATGTGAAAAATAATTTCTTGGGCAAAGATTTCAGATGTGAGGGAGTGTGTATACGTGTATGTATATTTATACACACACATATACAAAAACTGTCATTATTCATCACTTGTAACACTTGTGAAGGACTATACAAGGTAAAAACTAATAACCTCTAAGTAGACGTGGGGGAGACAGTTAATTACGGTTTTGGAGTGAGATTCAAAAATCATGAATGCACTTGTCTCTTGATTTTCTTGTGTGATCTCAGCAGAGATCTTGGGGATCTCTTTCAGCAGGACAGTCACAACAGTGAATCCATTACTCTCCACGTGATAGCGGGAACACCCTGCTTGGCTCTGCACAGGTAGCAGGTTGTCCTCTCCCCCGGCCGTGCTGCTGGCGCTGCCTCTGCACTGCTCCAGCTTTCCAGCTAGCCTTTACAGCCCCAGACATCACAGATGACTGTGCCAGATCCTTTTCCAGTTTCAAACAGCAGAGCTTTCTCCTTAAAAAAACATACTAGTTACATGCGACCCACTGAAGAAGGGCTGGGGAAAAAGAAAGGAAGAGAAAGGAAACGAAAAGTTACCATCATCATTTCATCTGATAAGGAACCAGGGCAGAGAGAGAGAGAAGTTACTGAGCTGTGCCTGCAAACTGAAGATCAGTCCTTGGGTTTACAACACACATGGGCAATTAACTTTTACGCAGTGCCTAGTTTTGTACTAAAATTGAGTGTCACCCTGAGATCTTCAGGAGTCCAAAGCTAGTCACATTCTGCTGTAATGTGAGAGCACTGAATGCTCATCAGCAAAGGAAGGATATTTATATTTCCCTAGTGAAATACCCGCCAGACTCCGTGTTCTGAAAATTGTTTGCAGCTGCCTGCTGGATGGCCTGGTGGGTTAGCTGCTTCACTGCCAAGAGATGTACTGACGCCAGCAGGGATGGACTGAGCTGCATTTTTTCCCCTGGTCAGCAAAAGTTGGGCTTCTTTTGCAGGAGGCAATGTGCAATTGCCCCCATATTTTCATGTAGAGTGACACAGTGGTCTCCAGAGAGAGGATGGATGTTAATGGCTTGTAGTCACACACGGTGTCTAGACCTGCAGATGAGTTACAATCACAGATGTTTTACCTTGCCTTGGTTTGGGTTATCTGGTGTCATGAGAAATGCTTTAACATACACACCTCTAAAAGCTGCCAGATTGCAAATGAATGTTCCCTGCTTGCTTCTAGGCTGTGGGTGTCCTCAGCTCGCCTTCCAATGCAGTCCCAGCCCTGACTCAACAAGCAGGAGGCTCTGTGAGCTCTGAGCAAGAAAGCATTGCCCTGCAGCTGGCACTTGGCACATTGCATGTTCAAAGAAGGTAAAGGAATGTCCTTTTCAAAGCCTGGTAAATGTCTCTAAACCTATCAGTCATCCTCTCCCTAATATTGTGGAGGAACAGGACATGGCAGTTGGTCTACTTGCGAGACTAGTTGTCTCAGTGCCCAGGCCAGGGTGCAGTATGTGAGGCTTCTACACAGAGGAGGTCTCTGGTACCAGTGTTGCATTGGCTCAGCACTTTGGGAGCAAAACAATTACAAAAATTTCATTTTCTTATATAATTTGACATCTTTTATTTAGAATCCTTGTTCAACAAATGTAATAAACAAGGCCTGGAAACCAGTTTTCACATAGTGTTTTCTCACTAGCATACTGTTACAGCAATGCTGGATGGTGATAAATTTTTAACTAGAAGTATGTAATATAGAGGTTCTGATTTGTTCAATGAAGCATGATAATTGAATGGTAATAACTGTTCTTTGAAAGTTCTGTAGAGGTGGAAATCTGTTAGACCATACATAGACTCTTTAGGGAAATACTCCACCTCTGAAAGAGACAAGTGAGTTGTTATTCTGTGAAGTGGGAGAATATTGCTATTTATGAAGCTATAAAATTTATACTCTAAGAGAGTTGGTTTCAAGGCATTTACTGTAATTCATCTGTATCAAACAATGCACATGTAACTGCATTACAAAACCAACTTCAGTTAAAAACAAATTTGAGAAGTAATATGTTTATGTGCTAAATCTGTAACAGAAGGAATATGTACCTGGTTATGGAATCAAATGCTATTTTTAAAAATTTGATTGGTGGTGTTTTAGCTTCTAATATTAAGTTGCCATAAAACCCTGTGGAATGAATGCTGGTGAAGATGATGGTGACTGGCAGTGGTGACCCTTATCAGCACTCTCAACCTATTGTTACAATACTTCTGTTACAGTATTGTCAGTATAACCTGAGCAAGGCATTAAAGAAGGTGTCCTAAACAAGAACATATATTTTTAATAAGCATTAAGAATAGATCTAGATCTTAATAAGAAATGAATGTTCTAGTCACAAGGTAGAACAGAACAATGGTTGTCTTAAATAACATGGGAAAAAATGAAGATATAATTTAGGAATTTGCTGCAGCTAGAGATGTTGTATCTTAGGCACTCATCATCATGATATGTTATGGCATCAAAATCTACTTTAAGTTCTAATGTATTCAGTTGACTTTTACAAAGAGAAGAGTGAAATGAAAATGTTATAATGGATTAGAGAAAGCTAAACAAGCCATTGCCTTTCAGTGTGAGCCTGTGACTTGTCAGAACTGGCAAAATATTTCACTAGGCAAGTTATTAAAAATGAGTAAGTTGTATGCAGTATAAAGTTTGATCTTGATTGATTGTGTACGCTTAGAGCTAAGTCAGGTCAATCCAAACCACTGTATTACAAAAGCACTGATTTGACAAGAATTGCATAGATTGCTAATGTGCTGGAAACTGTTTTCACTAGTTTACTAAAAGAAATATCTCAGTCCTGCCAAAACATATTAAAGGAAAAAATGAGTCACAACTAAGGGAAGCTAAAAAAATATATCCCTTGGAGGAGGTGAATGACAGGATCTTGACAAAGACTCATGTTTTTTCTATTTCTAGGCAGCAGGAATGAAGCAAGAGACAGCAAACAGCAGGTTTATGCAAACCTGGCAGGAGGCCCTTTCACTTCAGGTAAGCTCTCAAGGCCTTGCTTTTATGATGTATTTTACTTCTTGTTACTAACCTATGAAACGCAAGATACAGGCTGTGATAGAGCCCACAATGCAAAAAAAAAAAAAAAAAAAGATGGGGGGAGAGGGGTATGTGATGGGGTGTGAAGCTAGAATTTGGTTTTAGATCTCTTAAGCTGGGAAGGCTGATTATGAAAACTATCCTTGTCCACATCCCCATACACATATATATATATAAATAAAACTTTTCTGGGGATCAAGGTGTTGCAGTGTGAGAGATGACAGAAAATAGTAGCTCTTTTGGAAAGTAGATACTGATGAAAACATACAGCTCCATGAGAGGTTTCAATTACTGTTCCCATGTTGTAGTCCTTTAAATTTCACATGTAGCTAACATGTGGACACTCCTCCTCCTCGCCCTTCTGCTGCTGGATGTTCAGCCCATTGCTCCCGCAGCTGCTCTGTCCTTGGCACGGGGGGAGCCCCACCTGCAGTCTCCTGTGACACTGCTGGGCCCAGGGACCCCTGCCAGCTTAGGCGCCTCGAGCAGTGGGCAGGTAGTGCCCAGGCCAGCCCTGCCTGCAAACTCTGCCTCCTTTACACCTGCTCAGTGACAAATTGCAGAATTACTTAGAAAACCCCAGGCTCTCACACCTGCCTCTCTGTACATTGTCCATTAAGACGGTAACAAAACTGTTGAGTTTTCTCCTTTGCAGATAGATTTGCTGGAGGTTTTTTCTGCTTTTATTGATTGAATCAGATTGAATTGATTGTGGCAATCTACCTTTCAATGTTTGTTGAACTTGTAGGAGCTGCGACTCCTGTATAAAAATCACTACTGCTTATATATGCTTTATAGAAAGATAGAAAATAGCAAAACTCGAGACAAATCAGTGTGATTTGATTCACTTGGACAGGGAACAGGGTTCCCTGTCTCCTCCCCTCCATCCCACAAACACATGGGAAAAAGAGAAGTGTCAGAGAACTGTTTCTTGGTTCAGCTACAATGCCATTTTGTACAAATGCCTCTTGTCACACAGCATACAGAATAATTCTTAGAGCAACTCCCTCTCTTCAGAAAGGCAAGAGATAGCCACAGTATTATGCTTTAAATAACCTCCACTAAGACACTTCTCTTACTTATGTGCTATAGATCTCTGAGATGGAACAGATGGTGTCCAATCTTGCACCATTATCTATCTACATACACTCATCTTAAGTGGATTTAAGCTAGACTTTTTTTTTTTCTTTTTTGGCATGCCAACCAAAAGAAGGGGGAAGGAGAAAAACAAAACATAAAAGCCAGATGCTGGTAATAGAGCAGAAATGTGATGGCCCTAAAAATGCCACCAATGACATTTGCAGAGCTATATGGAATGGAAGTTTTCACCATTGCAGCAAAATTCCCTACAGCAGAGTTATGGGAAAAAGATGAAACTCAAAGGGCTGCTCACTTAAGGAGAAGCAATACCAGCTTCAGGGTGCAGGGTCTGCCTGAGCAGGGAGCCTTTCCAGGGACCTACTGGATCAGGAGCTGGGCTCACACCAAAGCCAGTTCTAGCCAGTGGTCTCCTGGACATTGCTGTGGCTGAGAAGAGGAATTGGCCCCAGCCCCTTATGTCGGCAGAGCTATTGCTGCACCAGTCCTTCCAACCAGGACACATTAGGGTCACGAGTGGAGGCCTGGTTCGTGGGGCAGCACAGAGCAGCCAACAAGCCCTAGGCCTGCCTGAGGCTCCATGCCACCCATCCTGGGAAGTTGAGGTGCATCAAAGGAGCAAGAGCATCAACCCTGTCCATTTCTCTAGTGCTGTTATGGTTATATCTGCTCTGGGTGCTTCTAGTTATTAGAAAGAGTCTCTGAGGTGGGCGGGTTTTGTGATTCTCATTTGCCATAGTTTAGATTGTTCTTTTCTTCTTGGGTGGTGATTTGGTTTTCTTGCTCACCTGCTCTCAATCTGTCCATTCTTCTCTGCACCTGCTCTGAAACCTCAGATCCACAGTAAGCTTTGCTGGTTCCTCCTCTAAATATGCACTCTTCCTTCTCCTCTGTATTTTGCCAGGTTAGTGTCTAATATCTGGAATGTTAAATTGCTGTCTAATGGAAAAAAAATCATTTTGATAACATTAAGTTCAGAGGGGAATTTAATAAGGTTTGTGTTTTGTTCTAATCACAATTAGTTAATTGAAGATTTTCCAGTATGATTTCCCAGTTACTGAGTTTTTGAAAAGAAACTCACCATCTCCCTTCTGCACCCAGCTTTTTCCCAGTTAGCTGCTGATTTAGTTTCTTGCCTTACAGATTTGCCCCAAGTGCGGGCTTCTGAAGAAAGCTCTTAGAATATTTCCCAACCCCTTCCTAGATGCCTTGTGGAGTCTCCAGATCCACCCTGTGCCCACGTTAGGAGCCGCCGCAGGCAAGGGCAGGGGAGAGCCCTGGCGCTGGGGCCACAGCAAGCTGCTGGACTCAGTTCGTGACTCTCCAACGGGCTTCCAAAACCTGTCAGAGGGTGAAATCAGCAGAGCATGGAACAACCTTGGGAACCCAAATGGTTTCAAATAGCCTTTTTTCCTCAGTGAAAGCAAAAACATTCTCATTTTTAGAAAACTTGATTAATGTGAATTAGCTAGAGATATCTGTTCCTGATAAGAATAAATTTGAAGTAACTATAAATACTTTCAAGTCTTTGGGAAAAGACAAGGATGTGAAGTTTCCTGAATGTCTCTGACATGTAAAGGAGTTAAAAAAAAAAAAAAAAAGCCAAAAAGCCTTTTCAAAGTTCTTTCCCTTTATCAAATCAAGGAGAATTTAGAATGAATTGCTATATCTCTAATCTCTACTTTGTGAATTTATTATTTTCTTGTCTGAAATTTTTTTTTGAGCTGCCTGCAACTAAAAGGTATAGATTAAAGACTGAAATATAAAGTTAAACTGCACAAGCAGAACAAACTTTTAGTAATTTTCTATAGGAAAGGCACTTGCATTGTATTTTTCTCTGTAAAATCTGGCTTTCCCTTTTCAGCCCTGACAAAGGCAGTGCCTGCAAAACTGAAGGGAGAACCCAGGCCAGCTGCTGCTGTGCCCAGCAGCGCAGGACCCCCTCACGCTGCGGCCGCTTTTGAAAGTTTGAAAAAACAAATTTATTGCTTAAACAATTTATGGTGCTCATGCAACTGGCAGAGCATGGGAATTTATGGTTAGGTAGGTAATTTTGGTTTGGATTAGATTTAAGAGAAAGGCTTTGGACTGGGACTGAGTTTTCCAAAAGAGAAGCTAAAGAGTAATTTTCTCTTTTCTAAGAGCACATGCACTTTAAACAATCCTGTCTGCTTCTCTCCTTATGGTAGTTGGAAATGGTAGACAATTGTGTCTGTGTAGGAAGAAAGCCAGGAATCAGGAAAGACAGAGAGAGGTCAGACATGCTGTCATGACTTACATTTAGAGATCACACACAGTTGCTCACTTCCAACTGGCTTTCAGCATCAGATCATCAGCATCAGCGCAATGCAATTTGACATAACCAGTAATAAACATGATGTATTCCCTATTTTATCTATTGCATGACCTTTTATGGATGTCTCATGCCTTCATTAAAACAGGTACTGTGTTCAGATTATCCAGCATGATTAGAATGAAAATCATTTCAAAAGAAAAATGTAAATGCTCATTAGAAAGAGTCAAGGAAACAGAGCCTATATTACTAATACCTGCAGGAATGATCGTGGTTCATGCCGATGCCTTTGCTCTGGTCCCCGCCAGCTGCAGCCCCGTGCACAAGGTGTGCAGCGAGAGGCCACTGCATCAGCAAGCTCTACTTCTGGAGCAGTAGCACTTGGCATTTCCATGGCACTTTTTATCCAGAGTGCTCAAAGTGCTTTACAATAGGTATTTAAGCAAACTTCTTCAAAATTATCCCTATGAGGCAGCAGCAATAATAATATTTAGCACTTCTGGAGTACATTTTCATCTTTTAAGTGTTTTGCAAACATTAATTAAACCTCACAGCATCCTTCAGAGATGAGTAGGTAGTACTCTTCTCTCACATAGCATTTTGCTTAATATTAAGGACAGTTTTTAGTTTCTACTGCAGCAAGAGTGATGAGTGCTGTGTTCCAGTTCCTGGTGAAATTCCTGGTTAAAACACCCCCTTCCCTTCATTTCTCTGTGACAAGCATTGCTGCAAGGCCTTAGCCTGGCTCTGCCACCGTCCGCAGGGGCCTTCAAGGCTACTGCTGCAGGAAGGGTCCTCCCACATCCCAGCTCTGGGCACTGCCCAGATCCTGCTGAAAAGCAAGTGGAGGGGAGCCTCAGAAATACCACATGGCAGTACAAGTAGCAAAAGGTTGCCAGGGCTTTAGCATGGCTGGGATTTCATGTAGAAACAGCCTTTGTAGATTCTTGCAATAGACACTTTCTAACAGTGTAGTAAGCTCTCCTATATATAGCCAGATTTTTTGTAATTGCCATAGTTGAAGAAGAAATTTACATGTATTTGCATTTTAAAACAGGTCAAGGAATTATGTGCATATTTCCAACCTATGGCTTAAAAGCCCTTATCTACAATTTTTCTGTACTTACAAAAGTATGATGGTCTTGGCAGTTAATCACTTTAATATCCTTAGACAGGCATTCATTATACTGCACCACTGACAACTTTATAGGAAGATATTTCTTGCATTAAAACGACTCTGGTACAATAAGCAAGATATTATTTCTAAGAGCCCTACATTTCTGTTTAGGTAAAAAAGCCCATCCATTCATAATAAAAGAAAATAAATCATGGAGAATTCAGTGCCTTGTCCTACAGAATATGCTCCTGAGCACTGATGACCGCATGTGTTTAAAAAACATGAGTCAGGCTTCAGAAAGTACTGATGAGATTTCCTTAATAACTGTGTGAATCCAGAGAAACCAACCCACGGTTCTGTGAGCACTAGAATAACTCAAGGCCTCATTTCCACGGACTTGTGCTTTTGATTTCTTACACGTGCCGATGAACAATTCCCACATTAAACCCTCTCTTACCTTGGTGTAAGTTTTCCTGCTTTCCTACTGCTATTTTTAGAGATACAGGTTTATTTCAATCTGTTTAATTGTAAATCTGTCTTTTCTCTTTCACCACCAATTTTCATGCGCCTCAAAAATGTAATGATCTCTGAAGCTTCTCTTAAATGCATTGAAGTTGGACTATTTGTTGTAAAAGGACATTGGGAAAATATAGGCAGATGTGCAAACACACATATATAGAGAGAGTGTGACTAAATCAAGTTTTCCTCAGTAGTCAGACAAAAATAATGAGGGTTGTTTTTAAACTAGGGCATCCTCAGCTTTGTTTCAAGGTTTTCATCATAAAAAATACACCCTTTCTTGAAATGTACAGACACATGCATGTAGCAACTTATGTAAAGGCATCAAATATAATAGGATTAGGAAATTACTCACTTGCACTAGTAATTCTGAATTTCGCACTGTGCTGGTTTTGCATGTGTTCAGCAGCAGGTCTGCAGCATCCCTGCACATCCCGGAGCAGTGCCATATGCCAGGCTGTCCCACCAGCCGATCGCGGGACCTGAGCTGCCACCAGCCCACACAACGTTAGAGCAGCATCATAGTAAACAGCAGCAAGTCTGAGAAGCAGAAGCAAGAAATCAAACTCACTTCAGGATTATTCTTTTTGCGTCCAGTGACCCACACACAGTCCCAACCTCCTCTCCTGGACACCAGCTATTCCTGCAGATGACCTGCCTTGAGTTCTCAAGTAATCCATTACTGATGAAATCAGAAAAAGCATGTTTTATGAAAGAATTATTATTATTAGATGGTGAGTATGATGAAGAAAAGCAGTCTTCTTCTATACACACTGTAAAGGGTAGTGCCCCAAATAAGCCTGTTCACAGAGGCCGCTTCCTAGGCTTTGCAAGGCAGGACAGCAAGGCCCCAGGCTCCTGCCCACAGCACAGTGCTCCCGCGAGCCTGGGGGCTTGGGGGGAGGCTGCTGTTCAACCCTGCACCTAGCACAGAGCCCCTCATTTCTGCGCTACACAGGAGAAGGTGAGGAGGGGACAGCAGCTCCTTTATTCCTTGAAGTACACACATTAGCAAAATACTTGGTCTGTTCTACTGGGCTTGGGAAAATAGTGCCATTACTTCACCGTGCAGATGATGTACGGTGCCTGACAAATAATTACTGATACAACCACAGAGTACAGCAGATCACAGCGATGATTTATCAGGTCGAGACAACCTGCTCCTGTATGTCTCTTTGAGAGTAGCAGTGCTCAAGGTAGCTGCCTGCTGCTAGATGGCACGTACTTTGGCTTTCCTCAGGCATTTTTGCAAACACTGTGTTGCTAGTAATTCATCTTTTCTTACCAAAATAAACTTGGAATTAGACAACCAAAAAAACCACCCAAGAGCCACACTGAGAGCACTGGTTCTAAAGAGGAAAGCCTGGGCAGGGGGATGGCAGCCCCAGCCCCTCAGGAGGGACAGGCCACAGCAGGACCCGCTGCCAGCAGGACCACCCGTTCCCAGCCCCACAATCAGTACCTGGAATCTGGAGTGACCTGCTGAGGACACTGTTGCCCGCTCGGGTGCCCCTTGGGGAGCTGTGGTCCCCCGGCTGGCACACGCGGTCTCTCCATGGCAGTCCTGGAAGCAGCGCAGAGAGGAGAACAGGGCCAGGCAGCTCCAGCACAGGGAGGAGGGCTGGGCCCTGCCCCCTATTTATCTGTTTATGCCCCATTCGGCACAGCTGTGTCCTGGGGGCACCTGCAGCAGCTGCCCTCGTCACTGCCCAAGCAGGGAGCAGGGCCGGAGCAGCCACTGCTGCCCAACCTTGACCTATCCTGTGCTGCAGTGCCCGGCACAGGGGCTCCCATGGGACGGCTCCAGGCAGCGGGGCTGCTGCGCAGACTCGTGTGTGCACAAACACAGGCACAAACACATGTGTGCACAGACAGGTGCACACATACACAGGCACAGATATGTGTGCATGAACACAGGCATATAGGTAGGGATGTAGGTACAGACACACAGGCACAGATGTGTGTACATGGACAGAGCCACAGACATGTATATAGACGTGTGTGCATGAACACAGGCATATGGGCATGGACACAAGTACAGACACATCCACAGATGTGCAAAAAGACGTGTGTGCATGGGCACAGGTACAGCTGTGTGTGCATGAACACAGGGATATAGGCATGGACACTGGCACATAGGCGTGGACATGGGCACAGACACGTGTGTGCATGGCTATGGACACAGGCAGCCAGCTGTGCACACGCAGTGACATAGAGCATGGGACACCATCTCACACTTAAAGTGGTGACAGTCTCAAATAATCACATCCAGTCACACAGAGTGACACAGTCTTCCTCTCAAGGTGACACTCAGGCTCTTGTGTCACAGGTTGCTTGTGCCGTGGCAACTTCTACATTGTCATTAGTGGTGGGTCCTGGTCTACAGTTGCAATGAGCTGGTTTTATTAAAAGTGAGGCACCTCTGCACCAGGCCATTGCTCTGTGTGTGGGAGAGAATCAGGCAGATAGAGACAGGCACAGACTGTGTCACTGCTTATGGGAGAGTCTGACAGTCAGAGACTGTCACTGCACATGAGATCAAGACTACTGTGTGTAGCAGGCTGTCCCTGTGCGTGAGTGCAAGAGCGAGACTGTGGCAGATGCTGTGAGAGACAGTCACCATGAGAATGAGACTGCACTCTGTGTGCAACAGTCACTCAGACTGTCACTGTGTGTGCGAGAAACAGCCTGAGAGACAGGCAGCGACCCCGTCACGCTGCATGTCCCACAGGGACCACCTTGACCATCTGTTCCCTGGCACGGGGCACTCCGGGGCTGCCCGTGGGGCTGCGGGACCCTTGGGCATGAGCACCCAAGCCCCAGCAGCACGGCGGGTCCCAGCGGCACCGGACACTGCCGCCGCGCCAGAAGCCCTCGTGCTTAGTCATGCTTCTCTGTGTAAATATCATGGCAAAAAGACGTGACATTTTCCGGGCCATTCTTCAGTATTAATAAGATTCCAAGTACAGGATGACCTTTTCACATAGGATTTGTAAATGCCGAAAACTGCATAGAAAGAAAAAAAAAAAAAAAAAAACAAAAACAAAAAAAAAAAAACTTCAGGCAGAGGCTTCATAATTTTGCATTTAATTTTTAAATAGCATTTTCCCATTTGGTTTCTATCAGCTCTTTGCAGGTATGCCATGAAATCTAGACCTCCAATGGTGGCTACAAAAGCAATTGAGAAAAATCCCGCAATAAAATAATAGCTGCAAAGCAAAATCACCTCAGCCCCTCCTCGTCCTGCCTCTCCCTTTGCCATTGTCCAAAGGCTGCACTTGGTTCTGGCACCAGACCAAACTTTTCATAAGTTACCGGTCTAAAAAAAAGCAAAAATTAAGGCTGGGTACGACTCAAATGCAAGGTTTATATTTCAGAGTTTTATCACCTCAAAATACCCTCCTCCTTTTAATTTCCTGAATGATACTTGTGCCCAGATCACTAATTGCAACTGTCGGATTCCTACTCAGAGTTCCCCAGCGTCATTCTGATTTTCACTTCCATTTCAATGAGAAGCATATGGTCGGAAGCATCATTGATTAACCCCACCATTTAAAGTGTGAACCCTTTTCTGAGAAAAAAAACAAATGCAGCTTTCATTACTAAGTGTTCTGATTTTTATTTTCTGTAACGTTTATAAAGAAAACCTTAATTTTGCTTTGTAAATAAAATCAAAAGCAACAATTTTTAACTCTTACCTAGCAGTTTGTGGGGAGCAGAAACAGTCTCATGAGGACATAAACCATGAGAGTTTCTGCTCACAGCTTGCAAAAACAGGCAAAGGAGAGCTGAGCATGAAGGCCCACGCTGCCCTTGCAGGAGCACGGAGCATGTATTTCCAAAGGAAGGGAGGGAACAGGGCAGAGAGGAGCCAGCCAGCACTGCCCCGTGCCTCCCAGCAGTGCTCGGAGCAGCAGCAATGTCCCTTCCAGCACTTCCTGGGGAGCAGCACCCCTGGCTGGGAGCAGGGAGGATTTGTGCCTTGCCACAAGGGAGCCAACAGCTCTACCTTGGTACCTAGTGTGTCACCTGCAAATAATGACGTGTACTCCAGAACAGGACACATGAGCATAGCTGAGCCCCCAAGTACACGTGCAGCCAGTAAAAAAAAATGTGACATCCTGGTAAATTATCTGGCGACTGGCATGATAATTTAGGGTTTTCAGTTGTCTGAACTCTGACAGGTTCGGCAGTCATGGCCACTGAAACCTCAGGAGCTGCTTGCCTGGTAGGCTGAGCATGTAATGACACTTGGCAGGCTTCATTTTCTTCTTAAAAGCTTCATATTATGGGGGAAAAAAAAGTGCAGCAGTGACACAGGTTAATTGCTCAGTTATCAAACACTAAAGTGGTTCTGCTGGTTGCTTTTCAGAGGTGTTAAGGGAGTTTTCAGCCTCGCAATGACCCAGCAGCAGGGCTCCGCACTGCTTAAGGCTTACGTTAGCGTGACTTCATTGGGATCCATAACCTTCCTCAAAGAGACACCCCTCACACACAGCACAGAGCAGGGCCCGGAGCCCCACGGTGCCGCCGCGCGGTGCAGCCGCAGCCTCGGGCGGCCTCCGCATTGCTGCAGCTCTGACCTTACAGCTGCTGAATAGGAGCCCGACACAGCCCTTCCCGCCTGCAGGTTTCGCAACATGTGTCTCCAAAGCAGGAGCCGCTGCCTCTGGCTTATCTCACAGTACGCTCTTAAACTGCCTTGTACCAGCACTAGGAAAAGAAGCTCAGGACCAGGCAGGTTTTCAAAATAGTAACTTCTAGGTGTAAAAGACAGACAACTGTCTTGCATTGGCTGTGGTGCAGGTTTGGTACCAAACATGAACAGGCCCTCAGCACTAAGGCCTGAACCGCTGTGTGAGCACCGCTGGGCTGCGCGGTCCTGTTGCATTCCCTGCTGTCCAGGAGCCTTCCTGAGGTGCTCAGGGAGAGCCTGGTCCCCAGGAGCAGCCAGGGCCCCAAGCAGAAGGAAACCTCCATGCCAGGAGCCCCCGGGCAGCCCCAGCCGCGCATGGTCCCGCTGTTCCCACGGGGAACCCCCCTCGCCTCTGCAGCACCGAGACGAGGGGGAATCCGGATTTGCAAAGTGAGCATGTCAGGCTGCCTTTATAGTCCAGCACCGACCTTTAATTACCTTCCCTTTTTCCTAGCAAGCTTCCTTGCGTTCTGCTGCTTCATTTAAAGCTGATAATAAGCTGTCCATCTATATAACCATTCTGCTGACATAAATCATGCTGGATATGAAAAGCAATAAAAAGCAAGTCTAATGAGACATTACTCAGAAGGAGAGAAAAAAAATTGAACCATGTTCCTTAATCATCAGTGTGCAAAGCCAAGTGGAATAAATTTGTTTTAAGAAGGCCTCATTTCTATTTAAATGTAAAATACACTGAAATGTTTTAAGAATCACAGAAAACTATGGATTTCTATAAAGTATGATCCTTACTAATCCCAGCTGAAATCCGGAAGAAAACGAAACTCCCAGACATTACAAAGAGGCCGGTGGTTCTCTCTCGCTTAGATTTTCCCAAGTGAAATGCAGAAAAACATAGGTACAATGAGATCACTGAGCACTTAAACCCATTATTTGCTTTGGAAGACAAAGACTTATAAAATTGACTGCATATTTTATTCATCATCATAAACCTTAGCAGAAAAAGCCTAATTCTGATCTGATGCTGTATAAATAAGAACAACACTGCATGAAATCAATATGAGATCACTAGCAGATGGCTCCGTCCTTTGCTCGCCCTCCAAAATGACAAAATTCCAAAGCAGAAGCAGACAGAGGGGACACAAGCCACAAGGCACCTCGCGTGTCCCCACGCACATCCCCAGCCCTACAACCCGTGAAATGGCCAGCAGAGCGGGGCGCGCAGCCTCGGCGCGGGCCGCCAAACGCACGGTGAATGCGGATAAGCAGCAAGCAGTGCAGCCAAGCAGCCCCGGGAAGGGCAGGAGGGGAGGCCGCGGATGCTCCCGCAGGCCGGAATCCCCGTCCTGCCCCGCTGCCCTGGGCCAGGGCCAGAGCGAGGCGCGGGTTTTGCTGAGCTCCAGGCAGGCCCTGCGGCCGCCAGAGGAGCAGGAAACCTCCGCATGGTTGCACGAGGCGTCACCGCCAGCCGGGGCTCCAGCCCTCGCACTCGCCCTTGCGCCAGGCCCTTCAGCACAGCCCCTGGAGCCCCCCACACCCTGCGGAGAAGTGCTAAAAACGCCCAAGGCAGACCCGCCCAGGACCCCGCTTCTCATGCACACACAGCGCTCCTGGTCACTGCTGCGCCCCTCCTCCCTCTGCTCCCCAGCACCCGTATTTGCCTACATTTTACCTGGAAGTGATAGCTCTAATTGCACCCATTGCCGAGCGAGACATAATCATTAGCTGTAACATCTAGCATCACTGTAATGATGCAAATGTTTCAGCACAACATTCCTAACACTGTGATCCCCAAGTGAGCTCTGTATTGAGAAAAATTATGAAATTCAGAGTAATAATGCCAATCTTGGAGAAAAAGGAGACTCAATTACACAGCTCAAGGGTTTTTCAATGATATCTAAGAATAAATCAAGATGCCAAATTGTGCTTTTTCCCCTCCACTCCTGATCACAGTATATATCAAATTACTTTCAAAGTATTTATCACCTATTTGCATGGACTCAGTACAACTGGAACCTTCATCCTGAGGATTTTTTTCATCCCTATCTCTCTTTAGTTGTCACAATATTGTTTGCAAAGGGCTGTCACTGTAAGCTGCTATTTTTTTATTAATTTTATCACTCTCTACTGCATATTGCTAGAGATCAGACTGTACAGCTACTAAGGTCAGACCTCGACAGGAAAAAATAATTAGGGCACCTCATCCCTGGGAAGTGCGCTTGGCAAGCAGTGAGGGCTGCCGCATTAGGGCATTAATAGGCACAGACACTGTAGAAACCTGTAGTGAGATCTGGATTTGGATTTTGGATAAAAGGTGTGAAGGAGGTGAGGAACGAGGAATGACTAATCTTTATTATGAGCACAATCGGGAAGGGGACCCAGCTAAATGATCATGCAGGATGTAATTAAACTGTAGAATACATGACAGCCAGAAGGATAAATGGGTTCAAAAGGGATTTGGTTAACACAGGGAAGAGAAGCATGTTTGTGGTTATTAAGCCCCAGGGTCCCACAGCAGCTTCTGGCTCAGGAAGGCTCCAATCTGCCCATTTCCAGAAACTGGACGGCTTGTTTGCAGGCTTGGATCCCTTGGGATTTGTCCCTTTACTGAGGCTCCCAGTCCCAGTTCCTGCTGGAGACAGGGTGCCCGGCTATGCGGTTCTGGAAGCTCCAGCTTGTCCCATGTCTGAGTCCTTGAAAATCCTCCCAGGCAGCGCCCACAGGCTCCGGAGTCCCAGGGGCCACATGGGGAAGGACCCGGGGCTTTGAGCCCTCGGGCAGGGACCAGGGACATGATGCGCTGTGAGCAGAGGCCAGTGAGGACAGCCGGGTGCCTGGGGGCAGCAGGAGCGCTGCAGCTACCAGCAGCTACCAGCAGTTACCAGCAGTTACCAGCAGTTACCAGCTGCAGCTACCAGCAGCTACCAGCTGCAGTTACCAGCTCTGCTGCAGGCTCTCAATCCAAACACGGGGACACATTTGCTCTGTGGCTGTTTTTGAAGCCCACCCAGACATCAGCGTCCTCCCTAGCAGCGCAGGTTCCTGCCGATCGCAGCCCCCCCCTGCGGACCCTTGTGCCGCCCGCCCCGCGGTGTCGCAGGTTCCCCCGGCCGCATCCCGGCGCGGGAGCCCACGGACCGGGTGGCGCCGCGGGAGACTCCCGCTTCACGCTGCATCCCTGCACTCGGTTACCCTTTGCCTTGCTAAGGGCTGCTTTTTCACTTCATTTTCTTAAATTATTTAGATTATATTTTAGCACTGTAATAAAGTAACTGCCTTGGCAGGAGATGAACATTAACATTTGCAGTGTGGGTTAAGAAAAAAAACACCATCTTTAAACCTCCACACAGATAATGATTCTCATCAATAAATGATGGTGTCACAGCAAAACTTTCACCTACAGGACGAATCTCTGCTTATCCTTCAGGCCCGTTAATGGCTTTGCTCTGCAAACAACAGTAACAACAACAACACCAAGCACTTCTTCTCCAACAGACACCCAATTCTTGTCATTTTAGATGTGTTTTTGTTTCCTTGTTTTATCTGCATGAACAGTTTGAATGGCTTTATAATTTGCCTGTGCTTCCATTTTATTATATCTGCCTTCCATCTGTTATTTTTATGGTTTATGTTACCGTTCTCCTCTCACTAATGCCGGCGGCTCTACTGTAAAACTGATGCTGCATCTTACAAACTTATCACCTCACTCCAAAAATATATCTTGTGCATAACGGCATAACAACGGCCTGGAGAAGAGTGAACGGATCTTTTATTAATGATTCTCTTGTAGGAAGAGCCCATGCAATAGCTGTACTTAGTGCAAGTGCATCTTCTCTTCTCACTGCAGTTTGCAAAAGTTCCAGGGAATGATACAGGGCTTTTTTTTGCTGAATCTAAGGGAAAAAAGAGGTTATGCAAGGGTGTCCCTCCATATGGCCATCCATAAAGGATGACAGCATGTTCCTCATCTTCAGAGGGTTAGCTCTTCTCAAGGAAAGAGCCCCTCTCCTTGCCCAGAGCTAATGCTCTCACTTTGGGACAAATGAAACATCTCACAGTTCCTCCAGGCTGAGTAGGAGCCTCCTGACCTAGATGCAAAGACCTGATGCCTGGGGACCCTCCACCATCTGCAGAGCACATGAAGCTCTTTGGACTTTGATGGCAAGTATCATGGCTCTCTATCATTCCCAAACGAATATGAGCAATTGCACCATGATCTCACAACAGTCATCCTCAGTTTTAAGGATTTCAGTTGATCATTGACCAGATACGTTAATTTCTCAAATTTCCTTTTTTTGGGGAGCAGGGGATGCCCTTTATTCCTAATATAAAATGAAAGTGGATGTTGAATCCATGATATTGCTCACAAAGCAAGTCTCGTCTAGCTAGCTTTATCTCAGTGAGATCTGATACTTTTTTGTCTGATATAATAATTCCAGATGATTTTACAGATCTTCCTAGGAATCTTATCTATTGATCCAATCTCTAATAAACTTACAGAGATCCATGTATGCCGTTATTCAACACACACACACAGATACTGGGTTAGCATGGCACAGAAGACTCAATCTACATGTAAAATATAGATTTTGTTAATATTAACTCCAATACTAAATTTTGACCTGCAGATAGACAGGAGGTCAGTACAGCAAGTGCCCCTGTCTTAGGCGAATTTTCGCTTCTTTGTGCACAACACACTGGTTTTATCCTTTTTTATAATTTTCCAAACACAAATGCAATTGACTCTGGCCTGCTACCAAGAGGTTTATTAAAACGGCAAGGGATGAAACTAACGATTGCTAAGAAGTTCTAATTCCAAGTATGCCGGTTGTTCATTACACATTTATGGCCACTAACCAGCAGTGCTCAAATAAAGGCCTGTGGGTTTTTTTAGCTGCCAAAGCTCGACAACGCAGTCAGGCCCGGGAACTCCAAGGCTGAGGCAGGAATCAATATGGAACAACTGGACATCCTGCTGCGCAGCTCAAAGGGACTAAATTGATGATGAACCTATGAGCCCAATAAATATGTGCATAATTTTAAATATATTAAAAGCAGAAGCTGGCTAAAACATCAATATTTAAATACTGCCACTTGCAGTGTCACCACAGATTTTGCTGGAAATGAGGATATTGTTGAGCTTGAAGGTGATGAAGACACAAGAATTGCCTGAAATGCTCCTTTGGCCAGACTCTTGATACTGATTTAAATAACACTGTCCCAGGAATAAATCTGACCCCAGGTCTGCTCTCTCTGGCTTTTTCTGCCCCTGCCTTGGTTCACTCCAGCACAGGAGTGGGACAAGGAGGATGCAAGGTGGAGGCCTCCTTGCTTTTCAGTTCCATGCAGGTAAAGGCCAGACAAATGCTCGTAATAAATTTTCAATTTTAGCAAAGAAAATACACTGCTACCTGCACCCAAATGCAATCCTTCATTGCAGCCCGTGGACATTCTAGGTCAAGGCCTGAGTATGGATGCATTTTGTTATGTGAGAAGAGTCCGTGGAAGGTGAGCCGGTGACCCAGCTGGGGTGCTGGTGTTTGGAAAATTCACATTGTGACACGGTCAGTGGAGAGATGCTGACTGTCCCTAGGAACTTCCTTTTCTCCATGGGATTCTTCTTAGGATCCCAAAGGGAAGAGATTCAAATACACAAGTCACAGGACAGCACTAAGCACCTTGCAGAATTCCCACCCAATTTTGGAATGGAATCCTGCTTTCTTCCAAGATTTATTTGCAAAGGACACAGTTCCACAGATTCACAGATGTTTAAGGCCTGTTTTTCCCCTAACTGGAGATTTGGTTGATTATTTCTGCAGTTACAGCTTAGATACCAGAAGGCTGATGCCACGTATCTTCTCATCTGCCTCTTCTCCAGAGTAAGCAAGCTCATTCATTTCAATTCATCTTCCTATTCAGTTATCTTTCTTGTTACTCTCTTCTCTAAGCTCTTTCCAGCTCTTGAGATGCAATAGCCAAAATACTTGGCTACTGCTGAGGAACATGCAGTAATTACCCTCCTGTAACTTGTACATGAGCCTTGTTAATGCTTCCCAAAATGACAGCTCCTCTTCCCTCTAAGTGTTCCTGTTTGTGAGCAACCCACCAAAACTCCCAGCCCGTTTAATGCTTACAGTTTGCTCTTTCTTTAACTTGGGACCTGCGATATTGCCATGATCTTGAGGACCTGCCCCCAGATTCCCCGCATTGTGGAAAACAGGTTTCTTCCTTCCACCCTGGCACCCAGACCTGTCCCTCGTGCAACAGGGGTTTGGCCTGGATGGGCGCACGGCAGCACTAGTGCCAGCATCATGGTCCAGGGGACGGGCTGCTCCCACAAGCGGCACCCAGGCAACAGCTCCACAACAGCTCCACAACAGCGCCACAACAGCGCCTCAGGACACACAGCAGGAACAGCCGCGCTCGCCTGTTCTCCAGGGCAGTAGGAGACCTGTTCCAGAAATTACTGGCATCCGGGAACCAGCGTTCCCCACTGTCTGAAACCACCTGCCCGACTTGGGGATGGTCTCAGCAGGTTCCTTGGGGCACCGTCAATGCTGCTTCGCACCATTCCCCAAGCACGGGGACAGCTTGACCTCTGCTGCCCACGGAACAGGGTCCGAAGGGCAGGCTGACAGCTCCGTGTAACACACACACAACGAGGCAGCTTCTTTCCTCATCCAGCAAACCAAAGAATTCCTGGCTACAGGAGTGAACAGGGCAAACCCGCTGGGCAGATCCCAGGTTTCAGTCTGCCGGTGATCCCGGGCAGAGGCTCTTCCTCACACACGGGGCACTGCTACCTCTGGCCAATTTAACTGGCTTCCTAGTAACACTGCCCTTGCATTAGTTAATCCAGAGGCCATCTGCTGAGGATAATACATTTATTACTGAGAATCTACCTATCTCTGTTGCAGTAAGCATGCACACAGTGAATCTTAATCATCTCAACTTAGACACTCCATTATAGATACCATGAAATTTAACAAGGTATGTCCTATACGGGGCTGTAACACTGCAGCTGTGTGGACTAATTAGATAACATTCATTATTCTTCATTCAATTTGCGTCCGCAGATGCAGAGCTGAGTGCTGACTGCTCTTGAGTCTCTGATTGATCGCTCCCACTTTGCATTCATTAGGAAGGTGGCCTCAGCACAGTAGTTTTACAACATGTGTTTGCTACCACTTAACTGGATGTGCCAGTCAAAAGCCTTGAACTGTGTCTCTTG
The DNA here is from genome assembly GCF_003342845.1 of Nothoprocta perdicaria. Lineage (NCBI taxonomy): Eukaryota > Metazoa > Chordata > Aves > Tinamiformes > Tinamidae > Nothoprocta > Nothoprocta perdicaria. The sequence continues at coordinate 385,019 of NW_020455755.1, forward strand.
ATTAACAATATTTTGCAAACACAGCGCAGCCGCCGCAGCAGCCACACGCCAGGCCTGCTGTGCCGGCCAGGCTCCTGCTTCACACGCCAGCAGCGAGAAATACAGATGTGACGACCGAGGCAGATGACAGCTCACCGATACATCAGGTTTGTAGGTGGCTGTGTCCATTGCTCATCTCCTCCATCCAGACGTGAATTAAAGAGATAAATAGGCTTGTCTGACAGAGTCAAACTTTCTGACAAACACCAAACCCATAAAGCCGAGGCAAATACAGCTCACGGTGACCTCTGCATTTTCCCTAATGTCTCCTTGCAGCCAAAGGCTGGGTTTTTGTTTTGCTTTGCTCCATTATTCTTCTCTTCTCTCCTTATCACTGTGCCCAGCTATTTGAACAGCTGCCCATGGCTGATGAGAACTGGTTGTGGGTCTTACCCGCCTCTCCAAGGCTCACGGAATAGCAGTGTGGGGCAGAAGCACCAAGGTTTCAGCATCCTTCCCACAAGCATCAGCCAGGGACACTCGTACTCCATCAAGGGAAAGCCTGGCTAGCAAGGAAAAGAGGAAACCTAAGCGGAAGAGAAGCTTGCCCTGCAGGACACCCCGTGGCATTGTGCAGCTGGCTTCCAGTCAATACAAGTGCTCTTTAACGGCAAGATCACAACATTCAGTGCTGTTCTGTTTGGGCTTTTTTTTTGTGTGTGTGTGGTTTTTTTTTTGTTTGTTTTGTTTTTTTTTTTGTTAAAGTAAGGGTTGCTAGGCTGCTAACACAAAGCAGCTCCACTACTGACTGCCATCACATTAGGCAGATGAACTGTCATTTCAGCTCATTTCAGCATAAAACACTGACACTTTTTTGCCTTTTGCATACGCAGTACTCACTGGATAGTTTAGGCTTGCGCATAACATTTATTCATCAGCAATTGTTTCATTTCTGCAAAGGAAGCGTGCTCCCCTATTCCTGCAGCTGATGGGTTCTGGCACAAGCTGGAAGCAGAGGCTCCAGAGGAGGGAAAATATGTTTATGGGATGAGCCACAGCTGTTTGCAGTACTCCTCTGCCCCAGCAATTATTTTAATAGGAGGGATTCCTGGAGGGTTTTTTTGGCTGCTGCAAGCATGGCCTCTGCTCACAGTCGCTAGTGAGGAAACGTGACACACAACCCCCTGAAGTCGCTTCTGTTCTCGTAAAGCATTTTTGTGAAAAGGAAGAGGGTTCAATCCTGCAGCCTGTTTGAACATCAGAAAATACCTGCTCCCCTGGGCAGAATGAGAAATGGCTGAAAAACAGCACGTTTGCATAATCTGCATTACAGTAACATTTCTTATTAGCACTCTTGAACAGCCCCAAGGCTCCCCAAAGGTACGAGGAGGGAACACTGCCCAACTGAGAGATCCACAGCAAGGTCAGCCCATACCCCTCCATCTCTGGAGATAAAATAGATCATCTGGCTGCTGTTTGACAGATTTTTTGGCTGTAAATGACCACAAAAAAGAACAACCGAGTGTTGTAAAGATCATGGAAACTCAGGTCCTCTTAAGTATTCAGAAATGTTATTTCTGATTGAAAGCAATGAGAAACAATGGCCTAAATAAAAGTTAAATGCCTCAGTACTTCTGCAGACTAAGATGTAAGAGCAGAGCACACATTAATAACATCTGCCAAATCACACTTCAGAAAGTTGGCCAGAAAGAGGGGAAAAAAACACAACACACCCCCCCAACAAATATCCTGTTCTTCACAATGTGAAAAGCAGATAAGTCTGCTATCACTAAACACTGTTCCTCACATACAGAAACGGCAACTTTTATCTAGGTATTTAGGCAAGAACAGAAGTTCAGTGATTTTTGTCAGTGTCATTAGACTCTCTGGAGAGAATATTAAAATGCTGCTGTGACAGATCAATAACTGAGGAGATAAATTCTTCTGAAGCACTAATTTTCTCAGTGTTGTGAAATCCAGCTTATGCATCATCACTATACATCAGTAGAGGAGTAATGCAAGCAAGCCCTGCAAACACCAGGCTGCAAACAAGACAATATATTAAGTGGAATCTGTTTCTGAAGGAGATTTACATTTGGAAACAGAGATAGGGCTCCAGCAGTTTCCAGCAACAACTCTGCAGCCAGATGCAATCGCATGGCTGCTGCTACCTGCCTTTTTTGCCAAAAGCTCTGCAATGAGCACAAATGAAAATGAGGGCTACATCTACTGCTGGTATAAAGCAGCATAGCCCTAGGAAGTCAGCAATCCAGCAACCAAAAGAAGAAAGTCTGTAAGAGACCACCATGTATACTTTGTAGAAACAGTTTTCTGAGTAATTATTACACATAGTGTAAATGCAAACTCACCTTTGAGTTGAATTCAATACCATGTGAAAAGGTAATTTTCTGTGCATTTTCCAAAACAGACTTGAATTTTATCTGAGCTAGATGTCTTAGTCATTTGGATCCTGTGGATATTTAATTCCTGTATAATTGTTTGAATGGCAAGCAGATTTTCCTTACTGTGTTTCCTTTACTCTGTAATGAGGTTAAAGAGGATTCATTAGATCCCCAAATCTGCACCCCTGAGAGTGGAGGACACCAGCTCCTGGTCAGGATAATACAGCTCATTCCTGGTGTCTTCAGCAAGGCCTGGACAAGGCACTGAGCAACTCTCCTTTTTCAATCTGCTTTCCAATGCATTTATTTTATTTAGGCCATTACTAGAACTGGGCAAATACTGCAAACAATCACACACAAATGTTCCTTCAAATTTTAATTAGTCTCAACCATTTTCTCGATCCTTTTATGTTCAGTTCCTATGACTTTATTCTAACAGATCTGTTTGCCATCAGGATGCTCACTGAAGCAGCAAATTGTACATGATTATCAGAGATCATTCACAGAGCATAATGATAATTAATAATTATTGCTCTTGGCACTGCTGCCCTGTCACCTAGAGCCCGGCCCGCACAAGGCTCTGGGCAAGGGAAGGGGGCAGCTTGGCCTCCCGGGGGCTCCCAGACCCCAGGGCGGATGGGACAGAAGGACACGGAGGCAGCGGGATGTGTTAAGCCCCGCAGCAGGGTCCGCAGGGCTGTTCAAGCAAGACCTTCGTGGAAATGTCCCACAGCCACTCGCAGTTCCACGGCAGAGAACAGCTCTTCAGCCGTCCGTGCACCCCTTATCAGAAACAGGAGCGCAGGGAGGTCCCAGCACCATGGGAGACGGTCCCGAGCGTCCTCGGGCTGCTGCACAGCTCCCAGCAGCAGCTCCTCCGGCACCTCCGTGGGTGACGGCAGCTCCAGCTGCTCTCCACGTGAACTGGCTGTTCCCAGAGGCACCAAGCCCTGCACCAACAAAACCAGAGGCTGCTGCTTCTTTGGGAGTGCCCAGCAGAGCTTGCACGGCCAAACTGCTGGTGCCTTTGCATCTGAGCCATAAAACCAGACTGGTGTATTTGTCCTCACAAATGAGATGAGGACCCAAAGGAACATTAATTCAGCACTACCACTAGCATCTCTGGTTGCTAGTGGTAAATCCATGCAGGAAATCCATGCACTTCATCACAACACCTCAAGAATAAAAAATAAAAGAGCTGAATTTCTGGACAGACCAACCTGCAGCCCAGGCTGAAGAACACTGCAGTGTTTATCACATCCCTCTAGGACTGGTTCCAGTGAAAAGCTGTTATCATTACTGTGTCCTATTATTATGCTGGTTTGAGCATTTGAGGCTATTCAGGGTCAGATAAAAATTTAAGGGCCTAAAATGCACATCAAACTAGAGGATAGTCCCTCTAGTTTGAACACAATCCCAAGTATGCAAGTTGTAAGGAAGGACTGAAATTTTCACAGATTTAGTTCCATGGTAATTTTCATCACTGAAAATCATCTCTTAAAAGAAGGAAGACAACATATAACAATTAGGCATCTGGGCAAGAAGTGACAGGATTAAATACAGCACAGTTGCTTTGTCTTTTCTTGAAAAATGTTGCATTAGCCATTCATTTTAAGTGTTTTGCAACATGGTGTTGTAGAAGTAAATTGAATCTGTCCACTGAAAATGCTCTGAAAACAAACATATCGAATATGCAGGACCATTCAAAAATTAAATCCACATTCCTCTAGGAAAGATGTTTTGCCAGATTCAGATGCTTCACTTTGACAGGGAAAGACCAGTTAGAGACAGGCACAAGTGAACACGTACTCTAGCCTATGGTCTTTCTCTTGGGAAGACCCATTAGTAGTCCCTGGAAAAAATAGTTTCATTCATAAATGTCTATAAAGGGCCAAGTAGCAGGCCTTTCACTGAGGTTTTGTGGTGGGAGTCTTGATTAACATACTGCTCATTACATCTCCCTTGTGAGGTTTGCTCTGCCTTTCAGGCCCAATGTAATTGCCTTGGAAGCTAAGGATTTAAACCCCATTAAAAAAATATCACGTAGCCTAGAGCTACACCAGGGGCCTAAGTCAGATATATGAAATGCCATTTAATTTTCAGGTCATCTGTTCTGTAGAACAGGTATATTGAGCAGGCTGAACATGCAGCTGCTCTGCTGCAGCCTTTACTGCAACTTCAGAGCTGTCCAGACAGCGAGACAGGAGGAAACGTGACACAAATATGCAGGGCTTCTTCGAGGGGCAACACAGAGGAAGGGACTGCTTATCCTCAGTAGTTTTATTATGAGAGTATTAATAGAAGTCATGATACTCTTACAAAATTTCCCCATGAATTGTCTGTTGTAAAGGGGCTTAAGAAATAAACCACTCCTTTTCCAAGAAGTCTCCTGTCCTATATTCAGAGCAAAAGCAGATAAAACTGACCAGAGAAATACATAAAAAGGATGAGACAGCACACTGAAGGAGAGTTGTTATTCTCTTTTGAATCACCTCAGTGGTTTAGCTCTGCCCCTGCCATCTCCTGCCTCCAGGATCTGGGCTATTTCTAGTTCACTCATTGTCTTGCTGAATAGACAAGACATTAATTTTAACCTTTCTGGGCAAAGGCTTTTCATATGTGCAATTCCTGCTGAGTTAGACAAATTCCATGCAGGACAAGCTTGCATATTTAGATGGTCTGGATTTTACTATCACTATCTGCAAATATAAAAACTTACACTTTCCCACTGCCTAGGGGTAAGTAGTAGGAATGAAATAATGCATCTGCACAGCACATAAGCATACTCAGCACAGCCACTTATACTACATACAACCCTAGCTGACACTTCCTTTATGCCAATGCTACTCTTTAAACACAAGTGAGACCAGGTATCTGCTACTTCACTGTAATTCTCAAATGTTTTGTTTCTGGGCTGAAGAATTGTCTTCTGATTTTAAGTAAGATGTGGCACCCGAAGGTATGCATCAAGTAGGTGTATGTTTGGGTTAGGATGCTATTATTGTCAAGCATAGTAAATTCAACACTGAGAAGATGTCTACAAGTTTCTTCATCTTCAGTGATGGTATCACTGGGTTGAATGCTTTCCAAGTGACCAAGAACAACCATCCATCACTCAATACTTCTAAAATGGCAAAACCTAAGCAACCTCTCCCAATATTGCTGTATGCACACTGTTTACAATCTCCAGATTTATCTGCATTTGGCATTTTCTGATCTTTGGCTTGGAGCTTTGTCGGAGCCTTGTCTCTCATATCCTGGTCAAGAGCCTAGAAAGCAGATGCTAAAGCTGCTAGGGAAAAGGCAGAACTGGAACAAGACCACAGAGAAACAGTTTTCCCACACATACACAGGCTGTAGTTTGTAAAATGTAATCAATACAATATATAACTGTGGGGGGAAATAAATAAAGCACTGTAATATATGTCAGAGCAGGAAAATGAATGATCTCTCTTGTCAACTATTTAAAGCAACCCAGTAATGTGAACAACCAGAAGCGAAGAGAAATCAATACCCCCCTCAGCACAGAAACAGAAAACAGGCTGGATTTTACTCCTGCAAAATCCATGCAAACAAAAACAGATTAATTCTGCTTGTCAGTAATGTGGCCATTTTTTCAGACATAGAACCACATGTAGTAGAATATCCTTAGATACAATGCTGTACTTATTAATGGCAGTTATAATAGCCCTACGGGTTTTAGTGGTACATGATTGTGTCTTTACACTGCAATTACATAATTTATTTCATTGTGTTTTGTATTTTATAAGAGATGCACTAGAAAGGCCTCAGCTTTTGGTCCCTCTAGCACTCTAAATATCACCGCAAGCCATAGCCTGAAAGAGCTATGTGAGCTTTTAGCTATGCTGGCTGCAGTCTAGCTTGGACCCTCAACCTAGAGCGCAAGTGTCAGGTCAAGACCATTAAAGAGAAGAGGCAACCTCCATAAACAACTCAGTCACTATTTCTCTTTTGATAACTGAGCACAAGTTTACATGCACAAAGACCAGAGGCTTCTCCCCTGCAGTTATCTCTGTCTAGTACATTAATGTATTCTGCCTTTATATAAAGCTATTGCAGCTACATGACCTCCTTGTTCATCCTGGAGCTGCCTCTGTTCTTGTTAATGTGATAGAAGTTCCCACTTCAGTATTCATTTTCAGAAGGAAATTACAGCTTAAGGGAATGAGGCTTCCTCAACATTTTCCAGACCCCAGGGCAGTGCTACATTAACAACAATGTGACCAGGAACTCCCATAGGTATGTTGCTTCTGTATAATTTCCCCCGCATCAATATTCATTCCTCATCATGACTCATCCATAGCCCCATCCCTTCCCAAGGAGCAGGTATCCATGCTGCTGACTGAGAAACCATTTCCCACAGGAGCTGCGGGCAGAGCTTGAGCCACATGCAGACATCCTGGCTCCTCTGCTGCAGCAGAACCTGGTCACAGGACTACCTTCTCCAGAAGCTCAGCTTTTATTAAAAATAAATCATTAGTTGCTGAAATGGCAAATGAAAGCTTCCCCAAATCTTGCATATTGCCTTGAAGTCACACTACAAGTATACACAGCACCCAGGTGCAAGCAGAAAGCTCTCACTGCATGCAAAATGGTTCTTGCCACGCTTTTAAGTGGAAAACTGTGAAGCAGCAAGAATCCTCACCACAGAAAGACCCTAAAACTGTCCTCCTGATGCAGCTTCCATCCCTGCCATCAACCTTCCCTTCAGCCAAGCTGCTTATGGGATTAGCCTCTAGACCAAATTCTTCAGAAAAATCAAAGTTCATACAAATCCGTTAGCAATCTTTTTCCAAACTTTAGGGGAAAAGCTTCATGAAACTTCAAAGTGTGCTTCTCAGTGAATAGTTAATTGGCAGCATTGCCAGGCAAATGCAAAAGGAGCGGATTGAGCATCCCACCCAGTCCCTCTGCTAGGGTTTACCACTTCAGCCAGCAGGTGCTCCTAAACCTCCTCATTTGTACCAAGGCTCCAGGTCCTCCTGGACAGAGCCTGCATGAAGGCACACAGCCCCTCAGCTCCACTCGCTGTTGATGTTCCACTTTTCCCAATACAAGCAGAGCAATTCATTTCTGAAGTCACTGTTCGGGAGTGCTTAGGTTTAATTGAGGTATCTCCAAAGGTGCAAGCAGATTTTCACATTTTAGCCAAGCATGTAAGCTTTAAGCTCCTACAACTAAATTGGTTTATTTTTATTTCATTTTTCAGATTCTACATGCCATAGTGTGCCAGGTTTCTATTTTTCAAAGCCCTGTTGCAGGAGCTGATGCCGATGCTATTGTGCAACAAGGCAATGCTGCCACTCTGTGGTCCCCATGCAAGTCACCATGACCCACCACGGCCAGCAATCTAGGCTTGGGTGCTACCTTTCAAATAAATTTAAAAAATAATAAAAAAAACACCTAATCCTCATCCACAGTGTATCAGCCTTACATGCAGCATAGATCAACTCAACTTGAAAGATCCTTTCATCCTCTTTTATGGTAAGTTAGGTTTGGTCCCTGTGTGGGCAATTATGAAGTAAAATGAATTTTCATCCTAAAGATTCTACCCAGGAAGAATGGTAGTGAAATGAAAACTCGCTTGGAATTGAAAAAATATGGAAGAAGTGAAATACCTTTGCTATTTACCAAGAGTTACTACAGGCACCCTAGAGTAGCAACATTCAACATGGATGCAGGCAAAAGAGTCACAAACATCAAAAAAATACAGAGGATAGAAGTTTGTGTATCTTTTGGTGGGTTTTGGATTTTTCTTCTTTTTTTTTTTCTCCTATAACTCAGCTTCTTCCATGTCTCCTATTCTCAAGCACGGGAACAGGGATACAGGAGTTTCCTAGCAAAGACTGGGTTTGGTCATAAGTTGCACAACAAACAAAGCAGCTGGTGAAAAAACTTTTCAGTTATTTGGTAGAAATAGCCCAAAGCAGTGTTTATAAACTACCAGGCAACAAGAGGCTTTTCCTTGGAAGTTTCAGATAAGTCATTCCCTGAGGGCTACCAGGTCCATAAAGAATTTAGATCCGATTCAAACTTAAAATAAACCAAACTTGCCTTTTGGCTATTGACCCTGTCAGAAAGCACAATAACATGTCCACATGCCTGCAATTCCCAAACCACTCTGCTCTTAGATGTCACATTTCTCCACATATCCCCATCTTAGTGGTTTTCCAGATCAACCAGGATAGCAAAAATAGCAATATCAGTTCTAGGAATTGAGCCAAGCTCATCAATAAATTGAGCAAATTGTATGACTGCTTTTTCTGCATATGGTACCAGAACACCATAACAATTTATCAATACCTATGAAACTGCCCTTAGTTCAAGTAGGGATGCAATGTTATAGTAATGCAACCCTCTGCTCAGCTAAAGCTGAAAACTTCTGCAGCACAAGATGACACCCTGTAACCACGAGACAGCACTCCTTTTTATTCCCCCCAAAGGGTGAAACCAGACCCAAGACATTATTCAAAAACAGGAGTATTTTACCGGGCTGAAGAGCAACTTTGCTCCCATTTCTGTGTTTCCAGCGCCATCTTCTGCACAGAGGAGGAATCCTTTGAGTCTCAGAAGTTCCAAGAAATAAAATCTGGAACAGATGAGTTTGGGCCTTTCCTCCTCTTCCTTTGGAATACAGCCACTGCTGAAATTAAACACTGGAAGATTTATATTTTCAGTAGCTTGACAGCTTACTGAGCTGTGTTTGAAACACCCACATGTGCCAAAAGCTTCTAATTTTACAGAAAAAGCACATTGATGTCACTGTGCTTTCCATAAATTTATACATATTCTGAGATGACATTTCATGGTTAGAGAATGAGAGAAATAAGGCTATTATTAGTAAGTGTAATGGAAGCATAACTCTTCTATAAGCATTAAAATCTCATGTTAAATGAATCCGTAGGACCATAATTTGAGCAAGGAAGGTTATTTTTCTTATCTGTGTGACCCCAAATCTTCTCCCAGGGAAAGGTTCTGAGCAGTTTGGAGATCCATTAAACTGGTTGCAACATGTTAGAGCAATTCATGTCTCAGCATCCTGCTTTTTATTTTGAAACACACACCTCATTCTCAAAATACTCAGCTTCATCCAATAACATGTATAAATGACTGCTATAAAGATCAGCCATAAATAGTTTTCATAATATATCAAGTTCACAGGTCTAAAATAAAACCATAACTGGATTTTCCTATCCCCAGTTCCAAATTTAATAGCAAGGCCAAGCATGCTTTCCATTAATCACAAGCTTGATCGCTTCTCAAGCCACACAAATCATCAGTCAGACTTGGATCTGAAACAGTGACCTAGAAGAAATGCCTGGATTTCATTTTGCTTGCCAACAGTGGCTAGAAAAGTACTTGATAAATTACACTCAGAAGCTGTTTTAATGACTAAAATCCAACATGATTAGCTAGTACACATAGATGTTCATTAAAAATACAGACAAGGTCTTATCAGCTTCCCTAATAGATGTACTGCAGCCTGCTGCCAAATCCAATAAGATAATACAAAACAGCCTTAAAATATCTAGCATGCAGTTGCCACTAGAGCGAGGCTGGCTCTCACAGCTCCGAGGCCCAGGCTGGGTGCTGCAGGGTGACCACGCAGATGCAGCAAACGCACCCAAAGGGGCTATAGGAGACACGGCCTCTGCCAGGGAGCAGCTGCAGCAGGAGCTCGTACCTGCTTTGAGCAGGGAATTTATTGCTGGTTCCTGCAGTCCCCTGCACAGAGACTGTCTCAAGGAGCTTATTCCAGCTCTAAGCAGTTTCACATCCTTTTCCAGACCAAGGACATCAAATGGCAGCAGGCCAAGTGTTTCCTGGGCTTGCTTTGCAGATACCACCCAGGAGAGGAGGCTCAGGACTGTCTCATATCCAGCAGCTGTGAAACGCCCCTGTGCACAGGCAAGCAGGAAGAGCTGGAGTCCTCGCTGGTGAACATGCAGGGTGCAGGCTGAGGCACATAGAGAGGCAAACCTGCTTTTCCCAGCTCAGGAGTCAAAACAGAGCATGCAGGAGAGGTGCCAGGCTGCAAAGTCCCATGAGCACAGCAAGGCACTGGGGCATTCTGCAGAAAGGACTGCAGACAGCAGCAGCACAATAGGAATGAAAATAGTTAACGCAGATAAAACCCATTTCCCTCCCCTTGGCCTGCCCCTCCTGCAAGCTCGGGTGAAATGAAAGCGAAACCTTGGCCTGTCCCTTGTGCAAGCTCGGGTGAAATGAAAGCGAAATCGAGTCCTCAGGGAGCAGGAAGGGTTCCACAAGCTCCTGCGTGGCCATGGGCTGCGGGGCACTCCTGGCCACGGGCTGCCTGCTCTGCCTCGGTAAGTGCCCGGCTGCGGAGCGGGATGCAAAGGCGAGGACACCTTTCCCAGGGACCTCAAGGGCAGAGCTCTCTGAACAGAGGACCTGCCAGCAGCAACCTGCTTGCTCTCGCTCTCACACTTGCCCAGCATGAAATGTATTCATTTGGGGAGTGGAAATAATCAAGATCTTGTTAAAACATCTTAAATGGGCCTCAAAACTGACTTTTAAAACCCTGACTTTCTCAGAACTGAATTAAGCCTGAAGTATTTTTATAAAAGCAACTCACTTTTGCTGCTATTTGGCATTGACACAAAAGGTGACAGTTCAGAAACTGAATCAGTCCAGGTGCGCTTTGCCCAAGAAAGCTGAAACACAGCAAGCTGCGCTGAGGCGCAGGGCTTGCACGCGCTGCAGGGAAGGGTGGACACATCCCACCTGCAGCAGAGCCAGCTTCAGAGGCCTCAATTTGCAGCTGCACTTGCATACACAAAACTGAGCAGATCTTGGCTTTGCATTCATCCTGTGAAACATCACCTTCCCTTCCTCCCCAGATGATTTAACTGCCATCTCCCAGCAGAACATGTGGTTTCTCACCATTGCGCTCTGGCAGCTTTCCCATTGCTAATTGTGTTGTCTGCTTCTGTCAGCTCCAAAAATATCATTAACTAAAAGTAGGTTTTGTTGTGCAGCTCCTGCTGTCGAGTTCAGCATCACAGCAATATTCACATGCTCCTGCCCCTGCACTCACAAGCAGCTCACCATGAAAAATTCTTACTAATATAGACACACCTGTAAATTAGCATTCTTAACATCCTCATAGTATAACCCTTCAGGTTGCATTTAGCCTGTGCTTTAAATTCTGTAGAAAAATACCATCCTTGAAAAGGAATTCAAGGAATTGGCAATACACTTTCTGCTGGGAAGCAACTTGAAATTGTGAATTTTACTCAGTGCCAGTATTTCCACATAACCCCAACACACACACACACACACACACACCCTTACCCATTTGCTTCTTGAGGAAGCTGCAGGGTTTTATCAGCCTGACCTTTAATGTTCTCCTCATTGCCACCAGCCACACAGTAACTTGTAGCTATGCTGAATTTCTACATAATAGCCCCTGAACTTCAGAGAATGATGGTTTCAAAGGGCACGGTATTACCTTAAGATTAATCAGTTTAAGATTAATCAAGCATCTAGTGGCCTCCAGCAAGGTGCAATGCTTCATTCATTGAGCATCTTTCTGTTTTACTCTTCAGATCATTATTCTTCTCTTTCAACTCTAATTTAGCTTTTTTTTTTAATGCAACAGCAACATGCTCCATTTAAGAATTATGATATTTGAGTATAATGTTAAAAGCAAAAAAAATTGCTGTGGGCTACACATCCACACGCACTCCTAACTCGCACAGGGCACTAGCTACGCAATTTCCCCCTCTGTTAGTAAGCTAAGCTTTGAGGGCTTGTAAAAGTAACAGTGACACTTAAAACTTCTGTGTGCATGGCCATTGCCTTTCAGTAATTGCAAAGAACCCCAATGGAATCGCTGTGGCAGGCTCAAGTTTCAGGAGGAGTCAGCAGCTTTCCTGTGTGTTTGAGACAAGCAAAGCCATCCCCCCGTCCAAAGAACTGGAGACCATTAGGCTGAATGCCAGGCTGCTGCTGAGTGGGACCAAACCAGAGGAGGCTCAGAGATCTCGCTCAGAAGATCATCCACAATATAACATCCCCTCATTTGTGGTAGAAGGTGAGTTATTTGCTCAAGTCAAGAGGGCAAGTTCAGCTCCCAATTGATGTGAGAAGTCACAGAGACCTGGAGCAAACAAAAGCCAAGCTCCTGCAAGAAGGGGACAGATCTTGTCCTTGGCACCTCAGGCTGCTCTTTCCCACGTACTCGGAGAACTGGGGAAAACAGAGCCCTCTCCAGCCCTTCCACCGTGAGATGGGGATGGTGTCCTGGCACCAGGACGATGGCTGTGTATATTAAGGTTAACTGCCATCATTACAAGTCTATGCGCATTTTTCGTAGAGTCCTCAGTGGATATTCTTCAGCATACGCACGAGGATATCGACACGCTCGACTGCAGGATCAGCACATATTTCACTACCGACACTCAGATCATCTGGCCTGGGAGAGAAGTCAGAGGCAGCAGTTCAGACTCGTGGTTTATCTGCACCATAGAACACACAGCTGAAAAGCACAGGACTACAGCCTTCCTTATGCAAACCCCCGGAGAAAGGGAGAGCCACAGCCAAGGGCAGCCTACACAGGAAATCGCACAGCAGACTCATGTTTCAGGTAACATTTATTAACGAGGCAATAGTTTGTGTTTCTACAGAATCCCCCTAGAGAGTTTTATGCTATTACACAAATGCAACCATCAAGAACATTGCGACCGCAGTCCAAGAAGTTTGGTGAATAACCAAATTTCAGGTACATTTCGTAAAACTTCACATGCAAGACATTTTCAGAAGGATTAGATAAAAGAACAGCCCTTTCCATCTATGGCAGAATGTTAAAAACTCCTATAGTAGCTTTACATGTTGCAACAGCCATTTTTCCTGCACATACTTAGGTCATAGGTTACCATGAATACAGATCTCAGGATATAACAAAAATAAATGATAAAAAACCTCATGAGATAACAGATAGCTCAAGGTAACTTTCTAACATAGTGTGAGACAAGACACTTTTATTGGAAAACATATGTTCCCCCTTATGTTGAAGATTATGTCTACTTTACATAAACAAGTAACTTCAAAGCAGCTTCTCAAAAGTATAATTGTTTTCTATTTATAAACTTCTGTATCATCATACCCAAAAGCCCTAACAGCAGATACTTGAACCAGCAAAGTTTTAATATACACACATGCATTAAAACTTGCATTAGCTTTCCAGCACAAAGAGTGATTGCACAGTGATTGTATTGAAAATAAGCCCGGAAGCATAAGCTACTATTTTAAGGTTAGGAAGGAGTTTCAAGTAAAGAAACAAGCTGATGGCTGACATACTCAAAACGGCACTAAGTCAGTGTCAGAACAAGAAAACTCACTCTATGTTTCTGTCTGCAAACCAAACTCACATATTACTTGATTCCCATCCTACCAGAAGCTGCTGTTGATCCACAGGAGCACCCGCAGTGCTGGCAGGCAGGTGGAGCACCGGAGGGTGCAGTCACCCCAGTGGTCCCCAGGCTGCTCCCAGGGCTGGGACAGGAGTAGGCGGCTGGTGGCAGCATGAACAGCACGCACTTCCAGAGCTGAGTGCGTCACAGGCACGTGCTACACATCCTATTTTTCCCATTCCCTTGGGCCTACAGCAGCACCCCTCCATCCCAGAAAAAAAAAAAAAAAAAAAAAGCAGAATTTGAACCACTACTCACCACAAAAGCAGGCAATTTGCTGTGAGTTCAGAGCCCTTGCTATATATAAGAGCATAAAACACGGCAGAGCCTCAGCTTGGGAAGCCCAGCAGCTAGAGAAGGAGAGCTCTTTCCAGCACCTTCCATCCAGCAGCATGACTAACTCTGCTGCTGTTGCCCAGCTGTTCCTTATAACCTCCTCACGAGGCTAATTAGGCAATTCAGCTGACGTTGATTGGCCACCCAGCCCATTCAGCTGCTCTTCATTCTTTGCAGCTGGTGGCTGCCCTGCAGCCTGTGCAGGGATCCACATGGACCTCCGTGCTCCTTCCCCACGGGGCTTTAGGGTCACAGTGACTAAAGCAACAGTCAGGAGGTGGGAGGGAACTCCTGCTTCATTACATCTTCTGCTACAATTAAGAATAAGGATCTAACTGTTCCATCTATTACTCTGTCACATCAAATAAGACAAGAACAAAGGTGAATATGGTAGTGCCCAAAAACAGAAGAAAAGTGCTGTTAAAGGTGTTAGGGAATATTAGCCTGCATCCTTCCTTGCACGGCTGGCAGGATGACATCCTCCTCGGAACTTGTAATTTCCCATGGCTATGCGGGAAGGTCTCGGGGCCTGCAGGATGTGCGACTTCATCATTTGCATTGCATGCTGAAATTAGTTGGGGGCAAATTAGCAGCAGAATCACCTTTTTGCTTTGAAGCAGCCCATAACGCTCAGGGCCTGTAGTACAGATTCGCTTCACTAGATGGCAACTTGTGCTCATCTGAATTCCTCTGTGTTGCACAACTGTCCAAGCCCCTCATGGTGCCACGGCCCTTGTCTCACAGCCGTGTTCCTGGTGCACACGGGAGCCTCTGCAGTGCGGTCAGCTCTGTCCAAGGACGTCTTGTTTGACTGTGCCTTCTCCATCGACCACCAAGCAGCTGTGACCGTCCAGTGGATACTGCATCGGAAAGGAGGGCTCCGGAAACTCCTGTTCATTTATAATGGATCTCGTAAAGTGGTGGAACACGCAGCTGACCGAGCAGAGATGTTCCTAGAGGAAATCCCCAACGGGAATGCCTCTCTCTTGCTCAGAAAGGTGGGAATGAGAGATGAAGGAACATACTCTTGCTCAGTGTCAGTGTCGTCTCTTACCTGGGAACAGACAATCCAGCTGCAAATAGAAGGTAATAGGATGGGTTCTGGAGGGCTTGGTGTTTAAGTATGATGGAGAATACTTGAACAAATGAAACATATGAACATGTGAAACCGTATTCAGTTTTGTTCCATGATGAGGATAGACTTTACAAGTTAAGAGAAGTAGTTACTGTAAGAGATCTTCATTCCCCAGAAAAACCCACAGTGTTCGTCAATGCCGACTCCCTGTCCCTGGTGGAAGGAGAGCAGCACAAGCTGATCTGCGACATGAGGAACTTCTACCCGCTCGGTGCCCAGGCCGTGTGGCTGCGGGAGCTGCAGGGCTCCAGGCAGGTCCCAGAAGTGGTGAGGAATGTTTTCTCCAGCAGCCACAGGGAGAGCAGCAACGGCACATACAGCTTCTCCCGATACTTCCTGCTCACGGCCTCGCTGAGGGACAACGGGCACGTGTACACGTGCCGTGTGGAACACCAGAGCCTGCAGACCCCCATCAGGAGAAGCATCATTGTGAAAGTGAGAGGTATCGCTCGCCTGGGACGCTTCACCCACAGGAGCTTCCCGCTCATCTCTCCCCTTTCTGTCTTTTCCTTCTCACTCCTGTCCCTTCCCCGCACCCGCCATGCAGCATGGTTTGTGACCAAATGTCCGTTCATCAGGGAAGCCACTTCCCAGAAAGTTCTGCCCCATAATTAACATTTTTCTCCATAAGGAATAAGAATCTTTTTTGAACTGTCTAGCAGATACCCTTGGCAAAATGCATAGAATTCCCTGAACAATATGCATGAAATATGTTGTGTTTTTGTCTTGGGCACCCTAGGATATAATCTGTACAGAGAAGGTTCAATCCATACATCACTTCAGTTAACAAATATTAATGGAAATCTTGGGCTGTGGCATTTGGGATGAATCAGAATTCAGCTTTTAATTCAATCGTTGGGTCAGCCAATTCTGATAAAAGGTCTTGCCATGCTGCTGTGGTTTCAGGGTTATTGAGTATCAGTTGGAGGTTGCTCATGTTTTATCCCCGTGCATTAGAGTTTTATGATGTGCTACTGCAGTATATCTTTTTCAAGAGTACGGATAACAACTAGTGCCAGGCCTCGGACCGCACAGACTTTGCTTGTCTCTCCCATTGTTTTCCTTTTGTTCACGGACAGAAGGAACCTCCCTCGTCTGGCTGCTGCTCGTCCTCCTGGGCCTCTCCGTGTGCCTTGCTGTGCTGCTGCGCTACCTTCACAGAGGTAAGAGGTTTGGGTGCACAGAGCCAGGCTTGGGCTTTGGGAAGGAAGGGGGTGGTGGGTGGTGGTGGTTCTGTGCTGCAGGCAGGATGAATTAACAGAGCTACAGCAATCTGTAGAGCGCCCATTCACTAGCTGAGACCGTTCCGCAAGGCCGAGTGTAGCTGAACAGTTTGATTAGGGCTGGGAGGTGGAACCTGTGGTTCATCCTTCTTTTACTCACACTGTTTTTTCTTTTCTTCGCCCCAGTAAGGAGCACTGCTAAGGTAGGTGTGTTTTGTGTTCCCCCTTTCTTATCACAAACACCCATGACCTTCCCATGATTTCCATTTTACGCTTTGCTGATGCATTTCTCTGTTTCACCCTGCAGCACAAACCTTATTAGCCTCGGGACCTTTCATGCCAGGCAGGTAAGGAGCAAAGCTGGGGGACAGTGTGGCCACGAGGCTTGTTTTAAACAGCCGTGTGGAGGAAGGAGGCCGTGCAAGGGAGAGGGCCAGGTGAGCCCAGGTCTTACTGTCGAGCAGACAGCCCAGGGGAGAAGAAACGGGAAAGCACCTGCAGCACCTAGGGGACCTGTCGTGGATTCCCTTCTTGCAGGAAAAGCTGTAATGAGTGCTCTATTGTCCCAGCAACCAAAATCAATCAACCACAAAACACAAATTTGTTCATTTTAATTTTGTTCTTCCCATTTATTCTGCTCTACTTGAGGTTAAAAGGGGAAAAGACTGGTTTTCTAACCAAATGAGAAAAAAAGAGTGTTTATTATGATCCATTGCAACAAACGAAAAAAGTATCAATGAAAAGCTCCAGACAGGAGAAATTCCTCCAGTGTGTGTATATATACACACAGTGTGTATATAAATATATATAAACAAAAATCACTTTTCTGCCTGCAAATATCAATTAAACTAAGTTCAGGCAGAAGCTCTGTGTGCAGACACCAGCGCCAGCGCTCCTCCTGTTCCCAGCGCTTTATGAAGCCCTGCTGAAGCATGGAACTGGTTTTACTGTTCTCCTCAGGATGGGCAGTGTAAAGAAGTGACTTCACCTTGCACCACATGTGCTTCGTTTCAGCCAGGGCCAGGATTTGCCGATGCAGACGCTGCCTCGGCGCATTCCCACGACCTCCCTCCCTGCTTTGGTGAAGCGTGCTGCAGGTTTCATGCCTGGGAAGGGAAAGCCCACAGTTCAGAGCAAGGCTCTGCTACCCCAGCTGCGCCCCACGGAGTCCGCCTAGCGCTTGTGAATCTTGGGAACTGTTCTGGTCAACTCTGCTTTTTAAACAGGGTCAGTTGCTTCTTTTGGAGTGTTTTGTGTCTTGTTTTCTATGTGGTAGCAGCAGAAGGAGTCGCTTGGGGACAGTCCAGTGGTCTTTCAGTGCCGGGTGCTGCACAACCTGCATTTCCTCCCGCGCCCAGCTGAGCGCTGCGAGTGGGAGGGCAGCGAGTTTCCTCTGCAGAGCAGCTCCAGACCCCTCTGAGCTCCCAAACCCCCCGTGCTGGGCCCAACTGATTTGCAGGAGGAACTGCCACTTCCCACCTTGCCACAGCCCCATGTTCCCAAGGGGACCGGCCCGCTGCCCGTCCTGCACCACGCAGGCGCTGCTGGCTACCCCCGCGGAGCCACCAGGAGCGCAGCCCCACGGCAGCCCGGCCTGCCCCACAGCCGAGCTGCCGCACTCGGGACACACACCTCGCACGCATTCGGACACAAAATATGTTATTTATGGTGAATTTTGCAAAGACACATTTAAGCAACAAAATATACATTTGTGAACCTTTAGTTTTATACATAACTAATACAATCTGCTACCATAGCAATAAATTAAATGTACATTATTTACAACAGACATAGGCCACCAGGAACTACAAAGCACTGCTTCTCTACAAAAAATAAGATTTTGTCAGATACATTTCTTCAGAATTTCTCTTTTTCCACTCTATAAACTCTCTTCACATTCTAGTAATACAAATCCAGCATTTTCCCCCACGAGACTGCGCAGCACTACATTCATTCGCGGTGATGACAAGGTGCCGCGAGCCGCAGGAGCAGCGAGGCCATGGCCAGCACGGCGCAAGCGCAAAGCACAGGGGCCCCTCGCTCCGCAGGGAAGCGCCCAGTCCCGTGGGAGGGCACCCGGCCCGCGGCTGCCACCAGCCTTGCGCTGTTGCTGCTGCTGGCTCGCACGGAACCGGGATGTGCCGGGCACCAGCTGGGACAGACCTTGAAACAGCCTAGCTGTCACTTAGGAATAAAACCAGTTTCTCTCTCAAAAAATGAAATAAATGCACTGCCCTTTAGTTTTAGTGTTGATTAAAGATTCTTTCTTATATATATATAAATATATATTTCACTTAAGCCCAAAACGCTCTGCAGTATGTACAGGGATACCCCCACCTCCGAGGCGGAAGCAGCGGTGAGGGGACGGGGCTGCCCCGCAGCGGGACGGGGACACGTCGCGGGGCTCCCACCGTGGGGAGCAGCCAAGCGCCTGGCAGGCGCCCTGGGGACGGGGCTCCTGCTGCCGGCCCCTCTCCCGCACCGGGAGGTCGGCACCGCACATCGTGCTCCCAGCAGTTTCAAACTGTCACACGCCCCTTTAAATCACCATCAAAGAACTCTTTAAAAAAAAAATCGATATAGACCAAAATGAAAATCACAGTTTCAAGTAAAAAAACAAACAAAAAATTAAGACCAGACTAAAGCAAGCACAGCAGACACCGCATCTTCCGCTGAAAGATCTCACAGAGATCAACACCACGCGAGCAACAACAGCAAGTGATTTCGCAGGAAAACAGAGGCAGACAGCACCTCCAGACATGACGCTGCTCAGCACAGGACATGGAGCCCAACACAGCTTGGGGGGACGGTGCTGCAGCCGCAGCCCTGCGCCAAGGTGGAGGAGCCAGCCCCAAAACGCTCCCGGCACCCGCGACTTGAAATCCAAACCCTTCCATCACGAGGTGCTTTTAGCAAAGGTTCCCCATAGGCAGAAGCAGGGAGCATCTCTGCAAAATGCAGCGTACCTCTAGAGCAGCGCTCAGGGACCAACCTGCCACTGAGCAGCCCCGGGGTCCCAGCCCGGAGCCCACAGAGGAGTGACGGCTGCCAGGAGCACCAGAGCAGAGCTGGGAGTGTGGAGGGAAGGACGGGCTGAGCCGCCTGCTGCAGCCCCAGGCCTGGCTGCGGCGAGCGCTGCTGCTGCTCCCTGCGCCGGGGGAAAGGGCCTGCATGCCACGACCGCTCACCCGCACCCCAAAGCTCTTGGCACAAAGCGGCCGCCCCAGCTCAGAAAGGACCCGTGTTTGTGCTTCACACTCTGCTGCCGAACTGGGAAAGAGGAGAGGAATCGAGGCGTTTTCTCCCGCAGAACCAAGAGCCGCACCGGCGCGGGGCAGTGGGTCCCCGGCCCCCCGCGCTGCCCCTGCAGCCTTGCAGTGCTCCCACTCGGCTGCGGGGACGCAGTGGGGCGAGGGGACGGGGACACAGGTGGGGCAAGGGGACGGGTACGCGGTGGAGCGGTGCAGCTCAGAGCACCGCGGCGGTGCAGGACGAGCGATGCAGCAGCACAAGGGAACACACGATGCAGCGCCGTGGCGAGACGAGACGAGGGGACTTGGCAAGTCGAGGGGACGTGGCTCGCGGCACCGCCTGCCCCGAGGGGTGGCCACGCTGCCAGGGTGCAGAATCTGCAGCCAGGCCGTCCCCGGGGTGCTGCGGAGCAGGGAGGGTTTCATTTGCTGGCGAGGAACCTCCCTGCAAAGGAGAGAGCAGCAGTGTCAGGGACCAGAAGCCTTGGGACCCCCCTGTTCAACACTGACCCCCCTCCCCTCCCCAATAACTTTTAGGGGCTTTTAAGATGTGTTTTTGATCACGTCTAATAACCGCTGCACTGCTATCTGCGTCAAGCATCTTTAAAAGTGTCCGACCTCGGCAGGGATGGATCGCTCGGCTGCGTGTGAACGCTCACCTTGGGAAAGCTCCCGGCTCTGCCTGCTGCTAGTGGCTCTGGAAAAGAAGCAGGGAGCGGGTGAGGTGAAGGAAGGAGCGAGCGGCCGCGGGGCCTCGCGCTCCTCCCCATCCCCACGGCCCAGCCCTGCGCGCGGACGCACCGTGCTGGAGCTGCAGTGGCTGAGCTTGTCGAAGCGAAACTTCAGGTTGGACCTCGGAGAGTTCCTGTTTTTCATATCTGCTGGAGGACGAGAGGGGCAAAAGAAGAACAAGCCCAGGGAGGCAGAGCACTTGTTTAAGCTACGCGGTCGACTGCTGCTAGAACAGCCGGCGGTCTGATAGACTGCCGGGAATGTTGTCAGTGTTTCGTCTGCTTTGGCTAAATGCTTGGCAAAATCTGTACATTAAATGTCTTTGATAGAATAAATGGAGGCTTAATTATAATATGCAATCTCTCTAATAGAAATGTCACTGAAAAGGCTACAACAAATGACTGAGCAGTGCACTGTATGAGTGGATTTCAATGTTCTTGGCAGGGGAAACACCAAATAAACACTTCAAACCTTACAGGGACTGCTTTACTACTTCAGATATCGCTAATCCAATAAGGCGGAGGGCTGGGAGTGCTGCACAGGGAAAGCCAAGCAGACTCTTTTTCAGCTCATTTTTTCTCCTAGATCATTCTCAATTACTTGCTCATTAGTGGTGAATTTGCAGCTGCCCGGCTGCTGGAGTCTGCAATGTGCCTCTGCAATCGAATCATGGCTCCTTGGAGCGGGCTCCGCGGTGCACAGGGAGACCAAGCCGCTGTGGTCGGCAGTGGGGAGAGGCAGGACGGGCAGCGCGGAGCAGTGCTGGGCTCAGTGGCCCAGGCCTATAAACCCTGCAGCTGTGATTCCAGGCCCAGGACTGCCTGCTCTGCCCTTGCACTTGTTTTGAGCAAATGGGCGCTACATTTGTGGGAATTAATAGTGCTCGAGGACCAGCTCAGAGGGCCAGAGAGGATAGGATGGCGAGGAGGATAGGGAGGAAGACAGGGAGGATGTAGAGGAAGCTGGGGATGGGCATGAGGAGGAAGAAGAGGAGCAGGAGCATTGGTTGGGACCCACCTGTGGGGCTGCGGCTCATGATGACAGGGGTGGCAGCAGCCCCGCCGGGGCTCTCGCCGCCGGGCGCCGCGCTGTAGACGAAGACGTCCTGCTTGAAGGGCGATGCAGTGGAGGGCTGGCTTCCCTGTGGGGCAGACACGGCTTGGACATGCGGGTCAGGCGCACAGCCCCGCGGCCCCCGCGCCGCTGCCCTCGCCTACCACGCTGTCGTACTCCTCCAGCGTCTCGCTCTCGCCTGCGGCACTGCTGAAGCTGCTCGTGCTGGAGGAGGAGCGCGAGATGTTGGAGCGCCCGTTCTCCCTCAGCTTGGCGAAGGGCCTAGGGGTGCACAGGGAGGAGCATCAGTGCAGGGCAGCGCTGGGACCTTGGGCACCCCGTGGGCATGTGGCAGGGCGAGCAGCGACACCCAGGACACAAGAGGGATCATGGCATGAAACGCAAGACCGTGCAGCCCCGCGGGGCCCAGGCAGTTCTGCCCGATGCTGCTCGTGGCCGAGGAGCATGCTCCCCATGCACTGGGCAGCAAAGGGGCCACGCGTGGAGCTCCACGGTCTGTCCTTGCCATGCAGGGCCATGCCCAGGCCCACGAGCCGCAGCCACCCAGCTCACCTCTCCCTGCTGGGGCAGATCTCAGGGGAGCTGGGGTTGGAGCAGGGCTCGGCCTTCGCGTCCTGCGCCGTGTGCACCGCGTCTGGCGTCCGCTGTGCTCCAGAGGTGCTGTCACTGCAAAGAGGTGACTGGTCACAGAGCTTGTAGCAGAGCCTCCACGTGCACAACCAAGCGCCCCTCTCATCCCAGCACCAAGTCACAGGGCTCTTTGCACACCCCTCCTGCACTTGGCTTGGGGAAAAGGGCCAAGGTGGCAGTGCCGACAAAGCGTAGGAGGGACCTGGTGGCTATGGGACCCCCACTGGCCACACCAGGCCCTCCCACCGGGGCACTGCAGATTTACCACCGCGTCCTGCCCTCCGGCTGGCTCTCAGACCCCGTGTGCAGGCGCGGGAAGAGCCCCGAGCGCCGCTTGATGGGGCTGCGGGACGGGTTCTTGGTGGTGGCCACGGGCACTGGGGGCTGGCGAGAGAGCAGAGCAGAGCAGTGGGGTCAGCGGGAGCCGGGCCAGACCCCACACGGCCACTCCCGCACACGGGGACACTCACAGAGAACGTGGCCTTGGTGACCTCGGTGCTGTTGTGGGTGATGCCGCCGCTGAGGCTGCCAGGGATACCGCCGCTGTGGTGCCGCCTCTGGCTGCCCACCATGGTCTCCATGGAGTGGCTGCGCACGCGGATGGCGCGCTGCGCGGCGGGCACAGCGCAGCACCGCCTCAGCACGGGGCCGCCGAGCCGGGGACAGCGCCCGCGTGCCCGGCGGCTCAGGCGAGAGTGGCACCCGCCGCGTGGGCACGGCAGCCAAACCCCGACTGCTCCGCGGCGCCTCCCACCAGCACCTCCCGCGGCCCCAGGAGCGGCCGCTGCTCTCGCTGCCCACCTTGAAGGACTCCAGGAAGCCGCCGTGGCCGCCATTCTCCAGCTTGTCCTCCTCGGGCCCCAGGCCCAGCATGGCCTGCGTGTGCCCATGCAGCTCGTCATGCAGGTTGTCCAGCAGTGCCGCGCGGGTCCGGTCCTGTGCCACAAGGTTCCTGGTGCACGCGGGCAGGCGGGCAGCCTGCGGCACGGAGCTCCGTGCTGCCCGCGCGGCCCTGGCGCGGTGGCGGGACGGGGAGGGATGTGACTCCTTTACCTCCAGCTTGGCGAACTTGTCCGACTTGCAGCAGGCGTTCTCGGCGTTGATGAGCTTGGTGAGCAGGAACTCCCTGAACTCGGGGCTCTGTGGGGGAGCACAGCAAGCTCGAGACCCAGCGGCCACTCCAGTGCTCTGAAGCACAAACCTACAGATCCTGAGTCCAACTGGAGCACCCAGCCACCCCTTGGACGCGGGAAGCAGCCGCTGTGCTGGCTTCTGCCTGGCAAACCCCAGCCCCGTTCAGCAGGTAGATCGTGGTGCCTCCGCCTCTCCCACTGCAGAGGGGCAGGCCAGCGGCTCCAACACCACGAGCATGGGATGCGGGAAGCGCCTCGCTCCTGCTCCTGCGGGGCCTGGGTATCCAGTGCAAGGCTGGAAACGGAATGCTGATGCTGCCAGCTCTGCACAGGGCAGCAGTGTTCAGTTCTTTAAGCAAAGCTGGATATTCCAGGCTGTCCCTCTTCCTTCCCAGGACATATAGCAAAGTCTCCTGGCACCCCTTTGCCCTGCGTGTGAGCGGGAGCGCGTGGCCCATCGGGTCTCACCTTGTGGAACACAGGCGGGCTGGGCAGCGGGGGCCCGAACGAGGGCACATCCTCTCGCGCCGTCACCGACACCTGTGGGGCCGAGGGAAGGGTCTGTGCAGGAGGGCAGGATGCAGAGCTCCTGGCACCGAGCTGCTCACTGCTCACGTCCACCCGGTGGCACCCAGGTGCAGAGGGGCTGCAGACCCACACAGCGGCTCTGCACAGTCCCTGCCCCGTCTCGCTGCCATGCACGCCCCTTGCAGCAGAGCCTCGAGCCCATCATGGGCAGTTGCAAATCCCCAGGGTGCCTGGGTCTGCCCGAGCGGGGAGGTGGCTCCAGCGCCCCGCGTCCCCAGCACCCCTACCCTGTAGGAGGGGCTCTCAGCCTGGGGGTTCTCCAGCTGCACCACGACGTAGGCGTGCAGGAAGTTGGAGGCAATCATGTCCGGCACGAACGGCGTGTTCTCCTCTTGGAAGATGAGCGCCACGATGTCGTTGCCTATGTGCCGCTTCCTCTGCAACTGGGCGGGGAGCGGAGATGTTGGATTTGGGAAGGAGGCTCCAACATCCCCCCAGGAGCCCCACTTCCCATGGCCACCTACCTGCTGCGTGTCACCCTCGGTGAAGGGCAGTTTTGTGGAGACGTGGAACATGATCTCCCTGTCCCGGAAAGTGGTGAACACCGACTCGGCACCAGTCTGCCCGTGGCTGACGTCCAGCCCCCCGCGGAAGCTGCCGCAGTGGGGGGAAGGGGTTGTGTGAGTGAGCAGCCAGCGAGCACCGCTCTGCCCTAGCAGGGAACCAGCAGGGAGAACATGGGGGAAAGCAGCACTGGGGTGATAGAGGTGGGCGCAGAGCTGCCCTGAGGGCTGGGGGCACAGAGCGGCCAGCACTGCCCGTGCTGGTGCCCGGGCTGCAGTAGGGGCAGACTCCGAAACCCAACAGCTCCACAGTTCCTGACGTGCCAGGAACCAGGCTCCAGCTGTTTCCAGCTGCATCCGCTCAGGCTGACCCTGCGCTCAGCAGCGCCACCGGCCGCTGTGTTCATGCAGTGGAGCTGCTACCTACTGCACGATGGGTGTCTGCAACATCGTACTTGTCGCTGCACCTACCCCTTGAAGTCCTGCAGGGTGATGGTGTCCCCAAGCAAACTCAGGAAGTTCTTGAAGGCAGGACTCTCATTGTTGTTTCCAAACAGCTCTTCCTCCAGGGTCTGCAGAGAGGACAGCCATAAAGCATGAAAGAAAGAAGTGCTAGAAACGATTTTCCAACAGGATTGCTACACAAAGAACAACATGTTTACATAATGTTCGTAGGAAACACACCTCTTGGTTTGCCTGGTGCTGCATATGTACCAGACTCATCCCTACACAGGGATAACAGACCCCAAGCAGAAGAGCTGGTTCCTGAACAGCCTCAGTGCTGAGCATGGAAATGTTCGGAACGGGCCCCAAACCTGCCCCAGGTGAGGGCTGCACAACCCTCTTGGCAAGACCGACCCAGCCACCCAGCGCTGGGCTTCCGGGAGCAGCGTCCAGCCAGGAGAAAGGTACCCGGGCAAGCCATGGCTGGCATCCAAACACAGGTTAATACTTCCTTGGAAAAATTCAGTCTTAATCTTCCTCTCTGAGGTACAGTTCAGAACAGAGACCTGACTGTGGTCTTGCATTAGTTACTCAATTGGATATAAAACACAACGTGTGAAGATAATGTGAACGCCTGTCAGAACAAACCCTCAGAAATTATCAGATTCATCTGTCTCTCCGCTTCTCCTCTGAAGCTCCCGAGCTAATGAAAGCCTTTCCAGCAAACACATGTCCTCATAGCCCGCAGTCTTATAAGACCAATCGAAGTGTTTGACTCTCTAAACATACAGCTGATTAAAATATCGCGGTTGCTAAAATGCATTTGCGCATCCATGTCTCCCGCAGCAGCCTCTGGGCTCATTTACATACTGATTTTTCAGTGTCATCATTTTTAATGAGACAGGGAAACATCCAAGGAAGAGGATGCCCAGTACCACAATGCGTTGCACGGGGGAAAACTAGTGCCAGGTGCAGGTTTCCACATCCAGGCTCTCGCCCGATCTGCAAGGAGGCTCTGGCTCAAGGATGCACGTGACCCTCACCTGCCGGAACTTCTGATAGATGACACCAAACTTGAAGGTGTTGTTGACCTCATGCTCATCATAGGACACGATCATCTGGGATGCCTGGAAGGGCAAAGTGTGAGTGGTTTCATTTGCAGGTCACCACGTGGAAACCCCCATAAGCCAAACATCTTTGGGGCCACGGTCCCAAAGCACCCAAGGACCAGAGACAGCAGGAGAGTCACACTAGTATAACCAGCCTTGGGAGGATGCACTCATGGGCAGAAACACAAGGAAACCCAGAGAATGCTAATCACCTTTCCCACATTCTCAGTGAAAAGGCATGGATTTTTGGGTGCAAACAGGTGCAGCTGCACTGCAGCATCGTGGCTGCGAGGGACAGGACAGACGGACACCGTGGGGCTGGGAGGGCAGCGCAAGCCTGGCCCGACGCGTTGACTCACCTTGGGGTACAGCACCGGGTTGAACTTCAGCCCCGAGGCGTCGTCACAGAAAGCCTGGGTGAAAGGAGCCACGGTGGGCACAAGGCCACGGGTCTGGACCCCCACAGCCGCCCCCAGACCATCCTTGACCGCAATGGGGCAGCCAGACCAGCACCAGGGTGGTTGGGATGCTGCTCACAAGGGTCAGTCCTCGTGAAGGCGCTGGCTGCAACAAGCCTGGGATGCCCCGATTTCCACGGGCCACGGCCGGGCCGGGCGAGGAAGATGCTGCAGCGCAGGGCCAGGGGCAGGACAGAGTGGGGAGAGAGCAGCGTCTCACCTTGGCGATCTGTGGGATGCTGGGAAGCTTGCTGAACCCGGCCAGGGGGATGCGCTCGTGCAGCGTCTTCACCTTGGACCTGGCACGGAGGAACAGAAACGTGTTCCATGGACCAGTCGCGCTTCCTGGCCACCGCGCACGCCAACCCGCGGATCGGGGCGCCGGGCAGAGTCGCGGCTCCCCTCGCGCCGCGGGGCACAGCGAGGGACAGGGCCGTAGCACCCTGCCCTCGGGGCGCCTGCGCGCCTGTCGGAGTCGTTATCAGGCACCCACAATGCAGAGCAGCCCAGTACGGCGCACCAGCGGATATCAGGGCTCCCCACCCGCTCCGTGCAGGAGGCACCGCGAGCTGCCGTCCCCGCCGGCCAGCCCAGCGCTTGCCAAGAGCAGCGCTTCTGTTCAACTCCCAGCTATTTTTCACCATACCTGAGTATAATCCTTAAATACTCAGTGCCATCTGCCTCTTCACACTTAATAGAAAGGATCAGATTTCCCAGACTGCTGGCTGTGCAATAAAAATTTAAATGATCCTAAAAATAGAGGAGTCGTGTTAACAGCGCAACAAGGAGCTTGCCAATGGCGAAACCACGCGGGACGCGGGTGCACAGCAGCCTTGCTTGCCGCGCTGGGATTTGCTGGTGCCACTCCCGGCCTGGGGATGCGGTTCAGGGCGCCCGTGGATCAGGCCCAGGACCCACCTTGCCCAAGAAGTGCCTGCGATAGGCCCGGGCCTCCCCCTTGCACTCCAGCCTGTAGCCGCTGGCACTGGGACTCACACCCTCCTCCTCCTCCTCGCAGACGCTGCTGTCAGATGACGTGGGGGTGCCCAGGTTTTCGGGGTCTTCGATCCAGTACCCGCCAAACTGGGGCAGGATGACGAGGGGGTATGGGCCCCCCTTCTCAATG
This sequence comes from Nothoprocta perdicaria, assembly GCF_003342845.1. Lineage (NCBI taxonomy): Eukaryota > Metazoa > Chordata > Aves > Tinamiformes > Tinamidae > Nothoprocta > Nothoprocta perdicaria. Next base: position 412,601 of record NW_020455755.1, read on the forward strand.
ACCTGCAACGCGAGGTGCCCTGAGCCGGCTGGAAGCACCAGTGTCCGCGGAGCGCGCGCCCGGCCGCAGACCCGGCACGGTGCAGCTGCGACGTGCTCCACGCAGCTCGCCCGGGCAGCAGGAGCGCCACACTGCTCCTTGCCAGCACCGCTTCTGCACCCACCTCCTCGATGCTGGGGTACGGGATGTAGTCCTCCTGCAGAAAGAGGGAGAAGAGCCAGGTGACCCCCTGCTCCCACTACCGGGGGGAAGCGCCTCCCCACTGCCTTTTGCCCATGACCCTCCTGCTCTAACCCATTTGCTGCTTTTCTTAAATGCAGGGTCAAATCACCTCATCCTGCACCACCCAAGGAACTTGTGGAGCTCATTTTAAAATTCTCATCCTGACATACAAAAAACAATGATTTTACATGGCTTGCCATGGAAATACTGGGTCTGACACAAAGCCGGATTAGGGATTTACATTCACCACTATCTTATCTTTGCATTTAATCAGTCTGGTTTCTAGATAACACCCAAATCCTTTTTTTAGGCCTTTTAGTGACTGCCTTTGACTAGACACATTCAAGCCCTGACTCCTGGGGATTACAAGAGAGAGGGAGGGGGCACAGAGAAGATCTGCCCGAGAAGCAGATCTCAACTGACCTTATGCTTTTGGTTTCCAGCTCTCTGTTCTTCCAGTTTTGGTGCCTGTTTGAAGCAAACCAGTAGATTGACTGATTTAGATGTTCTCAAGAGCAGAGACAAAGCCCCAGCAACATGAGGGCATAGGGAACCCCCCAGAAGTGAGGGATGCAGAGGGTCCCGGGCTGCCCCCCAAGCCCCTCCACCAGCAGCAGCAGCATCAGAGCGCCCCAGGGCATGTGGGAGGCGCAGGGTGAGAGGCAGCACTTCTGCTGGAAAACACCTCCGAGCAGCCTGGAATAAGTCCAAGGAGAAAGCCTGGAAGAGCTGCGCTGCAGCCTAGTCTGGGGCATGTCTGTGTGACGTATCATAAATCTGAATTGGAAAGTATCTCCCAGGACCCTTCTTGGTGGGAAGCACTTTGCTCTGGTGTTCTCGGGGAAGCGCAGCATGTGCTGCACGAGTGCGAGTTCCTCCTGGCACTCACACCCGGAGCATCTCCGCCTGCTCTGGAAAGGCCCTTGTGAGCGCACAGACTGCAGCAATGTGTTAGCGCTCACCTGCATTTTTTCCAGCATTTCGAAGAATTCTGCAGACTGGAAGAGAAGAGAGAGGAAGCGCTCGTTGGCGGCTGCGGTTGGGCTCCGAGCTGCCCGGCCCCGCGGCAGCCCCAGCACAGCTTGATCATCGCACACTGCGCCCGCCACTCGGAGCTCTGCCGGAGCCACTTCCCTAATGGCTCCTTAACTGCTTTTTTATTATTATTATTATTATTTGTAATCACATCAGCCTTGGTGCCGAGCCAGCATGAGCCCTTGGATCCCTCCTGCTCCGGGGCTGTTTCAGTGCCTGCCGGTCCCGCTCGGCAGCTGCGTGCGGGGACGCTGAGTCACCCGGCGCAGGGCGCAGCCGGCACTGCCGGCACTGCCGGCGCCACGGCCGCTGCGCTGGGTGCATCTGGCCTGGGCAGCGGCTGCCCACGCCTCGGCCACGTGGCTCGTCCTGGCCACGCGAGGCAGCACCGCGGCGCTGCGGGCTGAGCCCCGCATAGAGCCCTGCTCTAGAGAGGGCTCCCTCAACGGAGCTTTTAAACAGCCCCTAAACAGCACGAAATTCCCAAATAAAAAGAGAAGATAGGATCAAAGGAGGGGATGGAGCAAAGGGCAGCTGCAAGACCCACCCATTCCCTGCTCTGCAGCGGCCACGCAGGACAAGCCCAGCACTGGCACCTCCAAGCAGTGCCTGGCCCAGCTGTGCCCAGCTCTCTGCGCGCAGGGAAGCGGAGCTGGGCACTGGAGAGGCCCGTCCTGATGGGCAGCTCGCTGCCGGGCCTGGCTGGGCTGTTCAAACAGCCTTCAGGTCCCATTCTGACCTCAGCCGGAATCCAGCCAGCAAAACCGCATGGCCAGGCCTCCCCCGTCACACTCTCCAGTAGGAGATGGGCACACAAAGTCAGTGGAGCAGCCCTGTTGTCCCTATGGACTCCCAAGCTCATCTAGTTGCCCCTAAAGCCAAATCTATGGGCAATAGGAGTTTTAGTAATAGCAGAGAAGACAACAACAGCCCTGTGATGCTCAGGGGGAGCAATGTCACCCCCACGTTCTCAACCCAGCACTTCCACCAGCAGCTCAGAAACGCAAAGACAGAATCAGCAGCTCGCGCGCTGTCCTGCAGGATCCACTGCTGTGGGCACCTGTCCCAGGACATCCCCACGGGATCCCAGCTTCACCCCACTGAGTGCCAAGAGCAGCTGGAGGCAGCGGGTTCTGTGTGCCAGGAGCAGCTCTGTGTAGAAGAGGAACATGGGCAGCAGGTGCCCACTTTGGTGCTTCCCAGTATGAGGGAAGAGGGAAACAGCAGGAGGGCAGAACAGCAGGGGCCGGCGCACACTTACCAGGAGACCCCTACAGAAATCCATGGCTCTCTCCGTGCCCGCCTGCGCGGTGGCCGGGATGGCTGCGCTGCATCACGTCCTGCTGCCCGCCCCGCGGCCCGGGTTAATGTTTGGCCAAGGGCGGCCCGGCCGCGAGGCGGCTCAGGAGGCTGCGGCCCAAACAGGTTGTGCAGGAAGCGGCCCAGGACATGGGCAGGAGAGCGGCGATCCTGTCTGGCACCACAGCAGCCCTGGGGCCCCCGCGAGGCTCCTGCGCCCGGTGCCAAGCGGCAGCCGAACACCCACCTGCACAGCTCCAGCAGGGAGCCCAGCACTGCCGGCTATCACGGGGCCGCTGCCTCCGCCAGCCGCAATGGGACTGCAGAACGAGGCCCCAAGGCTGGTACCCCTTTGTCCGGGGAGGCTGGAGCCCTTCCCAAGGGGCTCTGAAGCCCCAGATCCTGTGGGAGCAGCCAGGAGCCCTGGCCAGAGGCTGCAGAGGTGCCACTGCCACCACGGGATGTGACGGGCTGGGCTGGCGCAGGGAGCAGCTGCGTCCCCCGCCCGGTGCTTTGCTCAATACAGCAGCCCTGTCTCCCATCTCCCTGCTGAGGGATCGGGCACCGCGGCCAGGGTGGCAGCAGGCCCGGCCACACATCTGCACCAGCAGCAGCCCAGGACGGCTGAGCCCTGCGCGCCTGCAGACAAGCGGGGCCGGCGCTGCCCGCTCCTGAGGGCGGCGCCTGGGGAGGATGAGGCACTTGGCACAGGGCTGGCAATGCCAGTAGGCAGGAGGCATCGCGGCAGCACCTGCCACAGCCTCACAGCGTCCCCAAGCTCAGGTGCAGGTAGTAAGCATGGGCTGACCTGCGGGATGCAGGTAAATTCCCCAAAGCCTGGGCAAACCCCAGTAAACTAACTGCAAACAGGGCAAATGCAAGTGCTGCTGCCTGCGGATCCTGCAGCAGGGGAGCAGCGGTGCCGCAGCGGACAGGAGCACCGGCATCCACCATGTGCACCTACCTTCATGGTGGCGGGGGCGGTGAGTGGCGGCGAAAGGGGCCGGTCCCGCTCCGACACGGGGCCATCCGCGCTGCCCAGCAGCTCCTGCTTCCTACAAAACAGAGATGTGTCACCTTCCCATGTCACCTTCCCACTCTAGGGACTGCCATGCGCTGCTGCCAGAGCACAGGTCTTAGGGAGTGCTAAAAGGCAGGGCACGCGCCAAGGTGGAAGGGGATGTGGGAAGCAAAGGCTCAGGTGGCTGCCTGACAGCCCCACTGCCAGATCCCCACGGTGAGGGTTGCACCCACGTGGCCAGGGTGGAAACACCGCGTCCGGCAACGACGCGGTGCCCAGGGCAGCGTGCAGGGTGTGGGTGCCAGGCGTGGGGTGACTGGGGGTGATGGCACTTGCTGCGTTGCAGCAGTGCCAGGTGCCAAGCGCTCCGCATTGAGTGGCACTGCCACAATGCGGCCGTGCAAACCTGCGACGGCAGCAGCGCCGCACAGGGGCCCGTGGTTACTCCCTGCTGTAGCTAATTGCTTTGGCTAATGAAGCTCCCGTTGCTGGCGGACTTTGATCCCACCTGCTGGAGTGCGTGCAGCTGCAGCAGTGCTGGGGACGGTGCTACCTGCCTGGCCCTACCTCTGCCATTCCCACTACCCCGCGCAGCCCGGCCGCTCGCTTTGCAGCACAGGGAGGTGAGCACAGAGCCCTTCTGATGGATTTCACTATTTGCCCTGGTGGGATGCTGGAGCACAGCTCACCCGGAGCAAAGCCCTGGCTCTGCACTGCTTCCCTTAACCTCCAGCTTGCAGCTCCATCACATGGAGCTGCACAGCCACCTCGCAGGCACAAAATGTATCAGACTTTAATGCGTAGATTAAAGTTATGGGGACGCACACAAATAATTCAATCTGCTCCGGTGAGTCTAGGGTTTGTATCAGGTTGCCATAGCATCATCTCCCAAGCGTTATAAAACCACTCGCGCAGCAGCGTGGCCCTGTCATGTGCGGGTCCTTCACTCAGGCCGAGCTCAGGGACCGGGGCACCGTCATGTCTCTTCCCCGATGGGCATCACCTCACAGCCCCTTGCTCAGCCCTGTGCATACCCAGCACTAGCATCTCACGTACTCGCAGGGCGCCAGCTCTGCGGGCAACACGGAGTGAGTGCAGACAGCAGCTCCCTGGACGCATCCCCGTCAGGTGGAGAAGGCAAAGTCACCGGCAAGGACAGACGCTGGGATTCTTGCAGGAAGCTCGGTACTCACCAGCGTGCGCCTGCCCATGCACAGCCCCGCTTCCATCACACTCACCAGGAGGAAGCAGAGCCCTGCACGGAGCAAGGTGACATCTGAGCGCAAAGGCTCCACGGTGCCGGAGCAGGCACTGCGAGCAGAGCACGGAGCAGCATGGCCACCGCGCAGCGCACGGGAGCTGTAGGTCACAGCCACCTGCCCAGAACGGCGGTTGTGAGCTGGAACCTGGATTTTCCCCCATTCCCCGAGGACTTCCCCTTTGGTCTCCTTAAAAAAGCAAGACTTGATAAAAATCTGTTTCTGCCATTTTTTTTGTGTTTCATTTACCAACTTTGCTTTCCACCCTCCTTTCCAGAGAAGGAAATTTGTGCTCCCCTCAGCCCTCGGACAGAGCAGCCAGGGCCCCGTGCGCTTCCTTTCCAGCAGCATGGATCATGGAGAAGCACAACCCAAGGACTAACCCAGGGACCTGGGCAGCCACTTCTGAGTTCAGCCTGCCACTGCTGCTGAGCCGGTGTCCCCGACGGGCGCAGAAGCGACACCACGGTGAAGGCCACGCTCCCCTCAAGCACCAAAGCCAGGGGCACAGGGAGGCCTCAGGCTGCTCCAGAGCAAACCCAAATCCTGGTCCTGCGAGAGCCGATAGGGCTTTTTAAGTCAATTCCAAGCAGCACAAAGACTTTGCTCCGGATGCTCCCCTGAAGGGTTGGTTTTTCTCCACCAAGTGGGCAGAGGCGAATAGTCCATGGCACAGAGTGGGTTCAGGGAAGGCTTCATAAGAAAGGTTCAAACCACCAACTTTCCCTTAATTTGTTTTCTTCTTTTTTTTTTCATAAAAGTCCAATTAAATAAGAAAAAGCAGAAATAACCGATAAGAACCCCTGAAGCTGCAGTAATCACACTGCTTTCACACTGGATAGGAGGTATGCACACCACCAACATTTGGGTACATATTTCTTACTATTTTTAACAACAAAGTTGCCAGAGCATCACACTCCCAGGGGAAAGGGAACTCGCTGACCGAGAACGCACCAAATAAATCAGAGCAGTGCAAATCTCTGAAGCAAATGGAAACTCACAGCAATAAGCAGGAGGGGGAAAAAAATCAGGAGCTGCACACAACAGATGCCAGCTAGCACAATATTGCAAACAGGCTATTTCCTCCAAACGCGGAGTTGAACATGAAGTACAGTCCGCAGCTTAGTCAATGAAAGCTGAAACCATTTGTCAGCTGTTCCCGGCGCAGAGACAAAGCTGTCGGCCGCATCCAGGCCGCTCTGAGCACCGCAATCCGGGGGGGAAGCGCTGCCCGGGTGCCCGGGCTGCCCACAGGGCTGGGGCGGCTCCGAGGATGCAGCCAGGGCAGGGGCGCACAGCGAGGCAGGGCTCTGAGCGCGTCCCCTCGCCCCGTGCTCGGCTTTAGAGAGCGTTGCCTGCCCGCCAGCAGCAGAGCCCTCCAAGGGCAGCAGGGCAACAGGAGTCACCACCACTGCTAGACCCTGCTCGCCCCAGACACTGCTCCGGCCATCGCTGGTGCGAAAGGCACCAAGGAGGTTTTTTTAAAAAAAAAAAGCAAAGGAAGAAGAAGGCAGGAGGAAGCAGAGGACGGCGCGGTTACCTTTTCTCCTTGCGCTGCCGGCGGGAGCGGTGCAGCAGGCCGATGAGCAGCACGGCGGCGCGGATGCCGGCGCGGCGGGAGCGCAGCGCGGCGCCCGGCCGAGACATCGTCCCCGCGGCGGCGGCTCCC
>NW_020455755.1:419265-434163 GCF_003342845.1 Nothoprocta perdicaria
GCCGCCGCTGAGCCCCGCGCAGCGCCCGCCCGGCTCCAGCTGCCCCTTTTTCCGTCCTTTTAACCCTGAAAAGGGCCGAGGGAAGAGCAGGGGTGCCCGACGCTCTCCAAGCGGTCGAGAACGCGGCCCCCCACGCTGCCGCGCACTGACTGCTGTTGGGGATTAGCTGCCTTTTAAGAGCCTTAAACGAGCAGAGACTTAATTTTTATGGTGAAGCTACGATATCACAAACATTGCTCTGATGCTGACGCTGAGGTTGCAATGACAGGACCCTGGCAGAGCCTTTAGAGGGATGAAGTTACCACAACTTTGAAGCCTCAGCAGAGTGAAGACACTTTCCCCACGCAGGCCCGCATTGCACACGTGCTCCCCCTGTGCCCTTCCCCTCCTGCTGCCCTGATCTGCAGGGGAGGCAGAGTGGTGCTGGCTGCATCCTCACATGAGCATGTGCCTCGGTAGGGGATGAAGACACAGCCAGGCCCAGGGCAGGAGAGCACGAGATCTGCAGACAGGACTGCTAAAACACGGGCATCTATCCAAGGCCTGGCACCACCACTGGGCAAGGACACAGCCCTCAGCCCCACTGCAGGTGGAGAGGAGAAAGGAGCCCCGTGGTTCCCGCAGCCACCGCGCTCCGTCCCCACGCAGTGTCCCATGCACCCCGTCCCTGCGCTGCCTGCAGCTCCTCACATCTGCTCTGCGCCAGCTGCAGCTCTGCAGCCCCTGTCTGCAACCACCACCTTTCAGGTGATTGACACTACTGCAGCTCCAGCCACTTCCAGGGAAGCACCGCAGGCCCGGCTCTAGTTGTGCATCACGCTCAAACCAGTCAAAGTGCCCTTCATCTTCGCAGCAGTTTCTTTCCACTCTACACTGCAAGTCGGCTGAGCACACGTGGGACCTTGGGTCAATACCTCTATCCACCACCTAGAAAAACGCGGCTGCAGCAGCCGTGCAGCACAGAGCCGAATCCCAGTGCGTTTCGACATGAATGTCCAGGTCTCAGCAGCTCTGGAGCAGGACCACAAAGCTGCAAGGGGCAAAGCTGGAGCCCTCTTGGAGTAGTGGGTCCCTTCACTCCATGGAAAACGGCAGCAGCTTCCACTCAGGAAAGGCTGACAGATTTCTAAGCAATAGCAAGCAACCAAGCAATCCCATTTCCATGCCAAATTACATCAATCCTCCAGCACCTCATTAGCTCCATTTAATGGGGTGGGTGGTAATTTTAAAGCTTTCACCTATTGCATTAAACAGAGCTGTGGGTTTGGCTGAGTCTCCCCGGGGGGATGCCCCCTCCCTTTGCCAACAAGTTAAGCATTAATCCTCTGCTGCTGTGCACCCAAGTGCCTTGGTATTGATTTTTAAAGACGCTCATTTCTTTCATGTTTGGCAACAGAGGACGCTGAGGCTGGCAGCCGCCTCTGGCCTCCAAACAACCAGGGCCGGGACTCCACTCTCGGGGGCTCACGGACGGGCAGGACCTGGTGCGGCCCCCATGCGGCTCCCTGCACACACATATGCACGTGCATGAGCACACATGCACACACATGTGCACAAGCATGCACGCTCGGGTTTGCCGACAAGGACGTGCTCCGGAGGTGGACGCAGGTGTGCAGATTTTGCACGACCAGTGCAATGCCTAAATAACCTTGGAGATAAGCAGCTGCCACCTCTTTGAAAAGTCCTGACATTTTTGCTGCAGGGAAAGCAGTTTTGCAGCTAACTCAAAATCTTCCCCCCTGAGCCATTGAGCACTCGTCTCAGCCTGAGCAATTACACGCTGGGATTAATAAGACACCAGGGTGGCTGGAGAGCTTGCTGGTTCCTCCTGTGTGCAGTGCTATGGAAGATGGTTCTGAAAACCCTACGGGTGACAGGATCAAGCCTCAACCTTGGACTGTAGAGCCTCCCCTGGAAACACAATTCCACTGATACTATTAGTGTTAAAATGCCTGCATCTATGGAGCAACTTTGGCTCTTACTCAGGTGCCTCAGTGAGGTCAGGCTGCAGAAGGGCGCATGCAAACAGGACAGGCTTCATTTATTGGTAGCAATTCTCTCCTCCAAATGCAAAGAGCCTTTATCCCAGTGCACACTCTTTCCTTCCTAGTCTGATTGCAGCATCATGCTCTATGTCCCCGAAAAACACCCAGAGCTGCCCTGCCTGCCCCCCAAGTGCCCCAGCACTCACAGGGCGCAGGGCCGCGGGTCTGCCGGGTGCAAAGGTGCCAGTGCTGAGGGACACACAGCAGCCACCCCATTCCTGTGGAGCCTCTTGCTTCAAGGGGATGGAGCCGGAGAGCAACGAACAAAGGGTGCAAGTGACAGGGAAGGACGAAAATAGCACCCAAGTTAGTGCAGGAGGAGCAGCCGCATCCCCGATTCCCTGGCATGGGAAGAAAAGGACTGCAGCACTCGAATGCTCGGGAAAAAGCGATTACGGCATTTCGAGATGTGCTGCCAGAGGAGGATAAGACTGCGGCCTGTTTTAAGGGAAGTATCACAAGAAACAGAGCTTTCGATTACGCAGCATCCAGCCCCAAATAATCTGATTAGAGATTTGCTTTATGGCTCGGGCTGGAGAGATGGAGGAGACAGCAGTGAAGCAGAAGGCAGGTGGTTGTTCCTCCCCCGAGATGGGACATTGCGGAGCAGGGGAGCAGCCACGGGCCACAGGGACTCCACAGCACTGTAACGCATGAGCAGCAGGGAAGGTCAAACACATCTCAAATTAGAGGTTGGGACAGAACACCACAAGCTAGAGGGGATGCTGCCGATCACCTTCCCTGCTCGTGCTGCCCATGCAATTACTGCCAGTGATGCTCAGTTGCTCCATATGGACGGAGAGGAGATGCATAGGGGCCAAGGTATCAGCATCCACACTCGGATGCTGCAGCACGGGATGGAGCTGTGTTTGGGCAGCTCCTGTCCCTGCGAGATCACAGGAACCGACTGCCACGGATCCACCTCCTGCAGCGGTGCAGCTCCTGGGGCCGGCTGCGGGCCTGCGCCCTCCCCTCCCAGCAGAGACGAGCTCCAAGAGCTCGGTGTCGGATCAAACTAAATCGAATCAAGGGAGGAAATGAGCTGGCAGCACCCATGACTCCCCACACTCTCCCAGCCACCCCGAGCTGTGAGCGCCTTCGCGCTTGGCATCGTGGCCGGAGGCTGATGGGCACTAGCCCTCCCGCAGCCTCTAACATCGGTGCTCCCGGCCGCTCTGCAGAGCAGACCCACACACCCCAACAACCCAGGATGTCGGGAGTCTCCATGGCCCCAAGGCACTCCTCAAACCGCACCGTCCATCGCTTCTGGAAGGGGCAGGAGCAGAGGTTGGTGCGGGCAGCCTGGCCAGGGCGCAGGCCTCGCGCAGCGGCGCCGGCTCCGGAGGCTGCAGCGGCGCTGCAGGAGGATGCCCCCTCGTGGGGGCTGTGCCACCCGGCATGGCCGCCGCTTTTCCAGGGATGGATGGAAAAACAAAGCGGCCCGAGCTCCCGTGCCCAGGTGCTGGACACTGCTCCTGTAGCAAAGGCCGCACAGATCTTGCCTCTGTTCCCCCCCTGGGTGCCACGCACTCCCCACGGCCACACGCAGCTGCTTGTGCAGTGCCTCAGCAGCCGCTCTCCTTGCGGATAGGAATGTCTGCATTGCTATGATCACCTGCAGAGGTGCCCAAACGGCTCCTCGCCTCCCGAAGGACCTTTGCTGGTGCTTGGTGGTTCTCCCCATGCTGCCCAAGAGACTCAGTCAGAGTCTCGTGGGGATCAAGGGGCAGTTGGGGGGCGAGGGGCTGATCCCTATGCCAGCACAGCACCGTGCTGGGTTCTTTCTAAGGCTGTGGGAAGAAGCACACTGCGCGTGTCGTGTGTCTGGCTGCAGCGCGGCTCTGCAGACTGGCCCCGGTGCTGGGCAGACACCCTCGCCCCGAGCCCAGGCTGGGCAGCAAAGTGGCCTCGGAGCTGGGGACACGCACACTTACTTGATCTTCAGGCTGGCGAGCATTGTCTTGTCGATCCTGGCGGGAGAGCAGAGGAGAGATGGTGTTAGCAGCTCCCTCGGGACACAGCGAGCACCGCGCAGCCCCATGGGACATGAAGAGCCCTGTGTGGCCATCGGAACACGATGAGCACTGCATGGCTTTGCGGGCCACTCCATGCTGCCTCTGCCTGCCTGACCGTGCTGCTAAGTGCCCATCTCCACAGAGCCGGTACCCATTAACAGCAATTAAGGCAGATCACTGCAACGGTCTCCACATAGAAAACCATGGCTTTTGGCAGTCGCTGCTAACACTCTATTTCTGCCATGCAGAACTAATTCCCAGCTAGGAAAATAAGGTGGGAAGCACCGTTTGTGCAGCGTGAGCACTGCGCGCTGCCAGGCCGCTGCAGCGCTTCCCCGCTCGCTGCTGCGCCGCGGACGCCCCCGCCGCGCTCGGCCCCCAGCCGCGCCGCTCCCGCGCCCGGCGCCGCAGCACGTGACCTGCCTAAAAATAGGCCTGGGCACCACTATTACCACTTAATATTTAACGAGCCCCTCCAGAGCTCACTGATCATTAAGCCATGCTCCGCCTTGCTGCCGCCGGCTGCAAAAGAACCTGTTGCCCAAGCGGTAGCGCGGTGCGGCCGGGCCATGGGGCAGCAGCGAGACACAACACCCGGAAGGGAGCACACGGGCAAGATCACGCCATGCTCCTTAGCCTGGGATAAAGAGGACAAAACAGCAGGACAGAGCGCCCGTGCGTTGGGTACCGCGGTGGCCGCGAGGCCGGAGCTGGTGCCTGGGGCTGCCAGCGAGCGAGCGCTGCCCCGCGCACGCGCGGCCGCAGGAAGGGCGTTCCGGCAACCCGCCAGCCCAGCGCTGCGGGTAGCAGCACGGCCGCTTCCGTGCACCAACGCCCAGCGCGCTCCCACGGGGCTGGCGCTGCACCCACGGGCATGCATGGGGACACTCCCGGCACCACAACGTGAAACACAGCCCTCGGAGCACCCCAGCATGTGCCATGTCCATGAAACATGGTCCCCGGGAATGTCCTTGCACTGCACTGTGTCCATGAAACATGCTCCCTGGGAGCACCCCAGCGCCCTGCGGCAGCTGGAGCACCACCACTGCTGCCAAGCCCTGCCCCCAAGGAGCCGGCACCACGCTGCATCCTCCCAGTGTCCCCAGGAGCATCCCAAGCCCATGCCCGTCACCCTGGCAACAGAGCCCTGTGGCCACAGCGTGTTGCTCAGTGCATCCCACATGCACTGGGGCTCCCAGCAGTCCTGCGGCTCCCACTGGGATTCAGGATCCTGGAGCAGCTCTGCCCATGGGACAGGGAGGTAGCAGGAGCTGGGGGCTCCTCACCCACAAAACAACCATGGCCGTGGCAGCAGAAAACACACACGGTCTGGGACAACAGGGCCCTTTCCCTGAATTTCTTCCATGCAGAGAGCAGCTTGGAGAACAGGGCACAGGACCATGTGGTTCCACTCCAGGAGTCCAGCCCGGGCAGGATGGTGCCAGCGCTGCAGCAGTTGCGACCTGGCCATGCTGCTGGGGCTCCACTCGCATTGGGACGGCAGCACCAACAGGAGCAGCGGCCGCACGGGGGGATGGGGTGGTAGGGACATGGCCCAGCACCCCCGGGAAGACCGTGGGGCTCGGCCGGCCGCGGCTGCACCGCTGGGCTCCCATGGGCAGGGAAGGGGACGCGAAGGCACCCACCAGCCGTAGCCACCGAAGGAGACGCTGCGCTTCCGCTGGAACATGGTGGCTGCTCCACGGGGACGCGGCAGGACAGGAGCAGGAACAGGAAAAGGAGCGGGGCCGGCCCTGCCCCGCGTGTCCCGCAGGTCGGGAGGTGGCTGCCGGGACAGAGCTGCGAGTGCCCCATGCGTCAGCGCCTGCCCTCGGGCGTGCACCCGCACTGCCACAAAAACTGCCGTTTCCTTTGCTCTCCTCCCCCTGCGCTTTTTGCAACCCTTTGTGGCCCAGTCGCGTTTCCCTTAATGGCAGGAGCACTGCACAGGGCCCCAGGCAGTGTGGCCGCCAGCTCCACTCAGCCCGTGCCCCGCGCCCAGCATCAGCCCTCTCCCAGCTGCCCTCTTCAGCGGGGTATCTCACACCCTTGGGCCCAGAACTGGGAGGGGGACACGCGTTTCCCCAGCTCCTCAGTGTGCAGCAACCAGCACAAGAGCGTGGGAGAGCAGCCACAGCGCCAACCCTGCCCATGTGGACCTCGAGGAGCACAGCGAGGGGCACAGCAAGGGGCACAGCGGGCCGGCCTGGCGGCTTCCTGGTCAGGGGCAACATTGCTCGGCTCTGCACCCAGCTCCACACCCGGCTCCGCACCCCTCTCCAGCCCTGCTGGTCCCTGGGCACCACGGCACCCTTCTGCGGTTGCGCTATCTCCAGCTGCAGGCAGCACGTGGCTTCCTGCAGAGCCCAGTGCAGCAGATCATCACCAAGAATGGGCTGCCAGGAAAGCAGGGAGCGCAGGCACCTCCAGCGGGAAGGGGCGCGAAGCCCCAGCAAAATATTCGTCTGACCACAACAACGAGAAAAAGCTCCAGCAGCTGCATCTGAGCAGCTCTGTGGACATCAGGGCATCTCAGAGCCCCTCCAGTGCTATTTAAACAATCCATGGTTCGCTACAAATTTGGAACTCCTAAATTAAATGTGCAGAGCTGCATGCTTTCTCTCTCCTGCTGGAGCAGGGATGCAGTTCCCTTGGGAAACCTCCACTGCCCTCGCGCCTCCCGTTACCTCCCGCCACTGCTGTCTGCACTGAGTGCTAGAAGGAGATGCTGGGAGCAAAAACACATGTTAGCATCCCGCCAGCAGCAGTGTGTCATTATGTTTGACACCCCCAGGCATGCATGCGCATGCAGGTGTGTACATACGGCTCATGTGCATGCTGCGCCGCCCGGCGTGCAGCTGGGCGGTAGGGACGCGCTGTGGTGGGCTCTGCGGGAGCAGCCGCCCTGCCCGCGGCCGGCAGCGTCACCATGGCTACCTGCACATCGGCGCGCAGCGGCACCGGCGCTGACCAGGAGCAGGAGCGCAGGCAGGCGCCAGCGCGCGGGGCAGCGCCAACCTGCGGGTGGCTGCGTGTCATTGTGCAAACGAGACGCCAGGCTTGGACCTGGGCCGTGCAAACCCCACTGCACCTCCTGACATCACCTGCACGTCACAGCACTTGCAGCAGGTTTTGCAGGATCTTGACCAAGGAGCGGCTCCCTCTGCCTGGCAGCAGCAGGGAGGCAAATGCTGAGCCTGGGCTGGGTGATATTCCCCAAAAATGAAGAGGTTGGGGTGGCTGCCCCAGTCCAGCCTCAGCAGGAGTCTCTGCTCATGCTGCAGCTGCAAAGTGCCCAGTCTCCTGCTGCCCTGTGCGCCACGTAGCCAGCAGAACAGGGAGGGAGAGAAACACAAGCAGGAGCCCAGGATGAACGCAGTGCCCGTGGCAGGGCTGTCGTGAGCTGCCCTGCAGGAGGGCAGGGCAGGAGGGAGCTACCCACCCGAGCTGCTCCGTGCACAGCCCGCGCTTGCACCCGGGAAGCGCGCATGCTGCTGGACCCTGAAGGAGACACCCACTCTGGGCCACTGCCAGCGCTTGGTGCGTCGTGCCGGGAGGACAGATGTTCCCTCCCAGCAATGCTAAAATGAGCAGCCTGAAATAGAGCAGCGTGCACAGCGGAGGCGGCAGGCTCGCCTGCTTGGAGGGGACCAGCAGCATCGTGGTGCCATGCCAGCAAAGCGGGAGGGATCAAGGGCTACCCCCCCCAAGCAACCTTCAGCACCCCAGGGTGCTCCAGGCATGGAGACTCCTGCTGACAGCAGCGCTGCAGCACCCGGCACCTGGGGATGCGGCCCCAGAGCTGCACAGAGCCACCCTGCCCCGAGCACCAGTGCGCAGAGCTGCAGGGCTCGCGGCTGCACTGCTGCCCGCACCACCCGCCCGGAGCAACGCAAGGGTGCACGGAGACCTCCCTGCCTTTGTTCCTGCTTGCTCTGCTGCCAGCCCCGCACGCCGCTGCGGCGCTCTGCGCCTGCATCCTGCCGCGCCACATCTCCCTGCACCGCATCCCGCTGCGCCAGCTCCACCGCCCCTTACCTGGCTCCGCTGCAGCTCCCCTGCACTGGAGCAGCCCCGCGTGCGCAGAGCGCGGCAGCCACGCAGCCCTGCAGCCCCGCAGCAGATATCGCCTCGCTGCTGGCAGCGCCTCTGCCCGCGCCGCCGCTGCCGCGCGCCGCGGCCGTCTGGCGCCGCACCAGCACGGCCGCCCCCGCGAGGGGCCCTGGCGGCGCCGCGCCGCACAGAGCGCCGCCGTGACGCGGGCGGCTCCGGGCACGGGGCTGCTGCAGCCCCCTCCGCACTGCTGGCAGCAGGGAGCGGAGCAGGGAATGGAGAGGGGCTGCTGCGAGTTGGGATGTGCCCAGGACTGGGGATTCAACCCCACAGTGTCCGTTGGGTAGGAACAAAGGGTTGTTTTGTTAAAAATAAATAAATAAGCAAATAAAAGCAAGCGCCTAGATAATGGGGCAAAATTCATGGATTCCATCCTGAAGCTGGAGGTCAGTCCAGCACGGGAGCCCTGCAGGAGCCGTTCTGCTGTGGCCGAATCAACAGCACAACCTGAGGAGGGGGAAAGCGGAGCCTCCAGGGCCAAGACCTGCAGGCGCTGAAGGTCCCTTCCCACCATGGGGACCAGCCGAGAGCCAGCAGGTCCCAATCGCAGTGGGTCCCGAGGGTGTTGTTGTGGGGGAGGCAGGGCCTGGTGCAGGGGCCCAGTGCGGTGCCCACTGGGCTGTGTCCCCCTCCTTGGAGGCACCAGCCACATCGGGCTTGTCAGCCTCTGCAGAGCGCAGCCCCCCGCTGCTCCCCACACGCTGCGGTGCTCTAGGACAGCAGCGCTGGCCTCAGCCCCTTGAGTGTCCCCTGCTAAGGGGGGCACAGGCAGATGGGTGATGCGAAGGCACTGTGGCCATCACTCCGGCCATGCAGTTCTGGGTGGATAAATGTGCCAAGGCTGTCAGGGCTCCAGCAGCAAGAGCAAGAAGCACGAGAGGTTGAGAGAGCAAATGAGGGTGTTAATCTGTACCTTGCACCTCTTCAACCCCCAGAGTCTGGCCTGACACCTCCTACTTGCTGCCACTGCCAGGGTGCCCAGGCCCTTGTCTCAGATGGGAACAGGGTGTTTGTACACCCGTGACACTAGGGCAGTCCCGGGAGCATGCGGATGCCGATGCCGATGCGGTGCCGGCCACGCAGGAGTCCCGTACCTGCTGGGCGAGCCCAGGTCGGCCCGGCTGACGATGCGGTGCTGCTGGGGCGAGTGCAGCCACTGGAAAGCAGTCAGTGTCCTCTCCTCGATGCGGAACCGACCCTCCCGCACATACCTAAAAATAACAGCGAGCGGCTGAAATATTCATCAGTGCCGCGTGGCCGGGGGGAGGATGCAGGGCCAGCAGGTTGGAAGGGTGGTCGGCCCTGGCAGCTGCCACAGCCCCAAGGCACAAGGAATGAGAGCAAGGGAGTCGCAGTGAGGAAGCTCGGCCCTGGGAGATGCTCGTGTCGCAGGCGGCAGCTGCGAGGCCTCCTGGAGCCACTGCACAGCAACATCCTACAGCGTCCCACCGCCCATCCCCGGCCTGGCCACCACTGCGTTGTGCCGTCCTCAGCACGGCTACTGCCTCTGCGACCTGGCTATCGTCCTTCTAATGGTGCTCTGACACCAGACCAGATGCTGAGGATTATTAAATAATATGCACGTGATGACTCGGAGGTTGCTATTTCAGTTGAAGCAGGAGTGCCTATAGGTACATGGGTGCATGGGCTGCTGGTCCCGTGGCTGAGCCCCCCACAGCAATGTGGCTCCCTGCTCCCAACGGGGCATTCTTGGGGCTCCCAGTGTGGCACCAAGATGAAACCCAGAAAAGCCAGACCCGAATCATGGGTCAGTTTCCCTGGCAGAGAATCTCCCTGCTGCTTTTCTCCCGCCAGGACAAGGGCAGCACCTGCTCCACACACAGCCTAAGCGTGCGAGGGGAGCCCTGCAGTGCGGAGGGAGATGAGCAGGGCACCACGGCAGCCTCAGCCTCCCCCGGGATGCGCAGGGCCCTGGTCCCTGGTGGGGTGTGGGGCTGCTGCCCGGCAGCTTCGAGCGCCCGCCCTGCACTGCGGGGCCAGCGCCAGCCCTTGCGTAACCGTGCCAGGGTTGCAACCCCGAGAGTCCTCCCATTCACAGCGCAGCACCGCTACCGCATCCTGCTCAAAAGTCACACGCTTCGGACGTCACAAACTCCACAATGAAATATTAAAAGTACCGAGAGCTCGTTTCCCACGTCAGCCCAGCGCTGCCCCCCCGAGCCTGGCGCGGGCTCAGCCTCTGCAGCCTTCACCCCCAGGACCATCACGAGCCCCTGCTCCTGCCCAGGACCTGCCTGCAGGACCAGACACTCCTGATCTCCCTGGCTGTGGGGGGATGCCCCAGTACCGGGAGCACCTCTGCTCCTGACCCTCTCCTGCCTCTGCTGGAAACCCAGCACGGAGGATCCCTGAGGATCCTGCCCAACAGCAGCGACACTTTAGTGCACCTTCCCTGCGCTGCTGCACCCCTCCACCCAGACACCTGGGACCATTGCACTGACACAGAGACCCCCAAACACCCAGCTGATGCTAGCTGCCCCAATCAGCAACTCCCTGTTCAGTGGCAGGGTGCCCTGAGACCCCTCACCTCCCTGCGCAGAGATACAGTCCCCTTGCAAAGTAACCCCCCCAGCCCCTGCACAGCCTGAAACACAGGGGCTGCTGCTGGGAGCCCCAACCCTCTGAGCCCTGCGAGTCTCCTGTCCCCTCCCTCCTGCCCCCAGGACCTCAGACCCTCCTAAACCCTCCTGCTCTGCTGGGGCCTCCCTGACCCTCCCGAATCCGGCTGCTCTGCTGTCTCCCCTGGGCCCTCAACCCTCCCAGCACTGGGACTCCCTGGGACCCCCGGTCTGGGACTGCCCCCCGCCCGCCCCGCCACCGCAGCCCCAGGCCCCTCCCCGCGGAGCCGCCGGTCTCCCCGAACCGCAGCGCGCGGCGCCGGGCCCCGCACTCACCAGCGCACCAGCTCCCAGCGCCGCTCGCCCGCCGCCTTGCCCGAAGCCATGGCCCTGGTGCCGGTACCGGGCCGGGGGGCGCGGCCGAGCCCGCGGGCTCGGGGCGGGGCGGGGCGGGCCCGGGCGACGCTTCCCGGTGCTGCCGGCGGCTCGAGAGGCTCCGGGAGCCCCGGGCGCCACCGCCCACCCGGGCGCAGCCGCGGCGCTTCCCGGCGCGGGGGGAGGAGGCGGCGCCCTTCCCGGTGTTCCCGGCGTGGGGAAACACCCAGTGCCCAGGAGGGGACGCGGGGCGCCCGCCCGGGCGCTGTCCCGCTCATACGGCTGTGTCTCTGTTATATAAACTCCCTTGTACATCACACGGTGCCCAGTTCCCCATGCAGGCGCTTTTGGAGGCCACACCGGCTGTTTACCCAAGTGGCTCATGCAAGTAAACAGGCGTCAGTCTCTGTTTTGTCTTGCAGACTTGGCTCTAGAAGAGCAGCCCCTGCTTCTTGTGCTTTTTGCAGGCCTACGAAATCTAAAGATTGTTTTTCTTGATTGATTTTTCTTTGGAAAAAGGAAAAAAAAGGAAAATTCTAAAACAATAGAAAATCAAAAAATTGTTGTGTTCATATGATAATGTCTCTGGCACCTGCTCGTTTGTTCTTTGATGTTGCTGGTAGTCCATGGGTTTCAGCTGGAACTTCTGGTCAGGGTCAGCACCCAGGAAGGGGGTGCAACGTGTCCCCTGTGTCCCCAGTGCCTCTGGGTACCAGCACACAGGAGCCCTCCCTGCCTGATCTGCCCAGTCCTGACCATGGAAAGTGCAGCCCTCCTCTTGTGGGCTCTGCAAAGCAACGTCCCTTTGAAGAACGACAAATTGAATTACTTAGCTCAAGCAAACATCCTTGCAAGCCTCCAATAACTTCAAATCCCCGTGGAAATGTTAAGCTAATGTTAAATTTATCAAAAGCCTCTAGCTTTTAGCCCTGCACTACTTTAAGGAGCTTCTTATTACATTCTTCAAAGCAATTAAAAGACACACACACACACCCCAACTCAATTAGGCTGAAAAATAATAGTTGAGGCAAAGTTAAAGTCACATTTTTTAATTAAATGCAGAAATTGCCTTAACAAGCAATTTTGGAGAAGGCAAAGCTGTGATCTGAAAATATTCTACCCTCCAAGGGAGGGTGTGCAAGCACTGGACACCCAGGGGGGTGGGCAAGGTTGGACGCCCAGGGGATGGGCAAGCGCTGGACGCCGCAGCCATAACCGGGGCTGGTGCCACTAGAGGTCAGTGTCAGGTAAGGAACCGGACGCACGCTGGACAGCCGGGCTGCACACGGGCCCTGGGTGGCTGCTGCTGCCTACGGTGCTGTCAGCAGCTAAAGCACCTCTCTCAGATATCTTCAAATAGCTTAAATGTCTATCGCATTTTCTAAAAACAAAACAAAAAAAAAAAAAAAAAGCCATGAGTCTCTACAACAAAACCCAGGGCAAGGTGAGGAGCTCGGAGGAGCCCCCGGAGCAGCCCCAGATGCACACAGACTGGGGCTCTGAGGACCATGAGTATGGATCCCGGTGGCATCAGTGCCCGCCTGAGTGCTGGGGATCACCCAGCAGCAGGGCCAGCACTTTCCTGTTCTAGGAATCTGACCTTTCCCATTCTAGAAATCTGACCTTTCCCAGTGTGCATGGGCCAGACGAGGAGCAGGTGGCTCCAGCAGGGCTGGTCGGGGTTGGGGAAGGCTCTGCACGGAGCGCTGATCACAGCGCGACAGGGACCCGGCAGCTCCCTGGTGCTGAGACAGCATTTCCAGCTATTTCTGACAGTTTGTTTTTATTATCTTCAAAGCCTGAAGGAGGAGAAAAGGTGTCAAAAGATTAAAGGCTGCCACACACTTATTAGAAGGTGTCTCAGTGTAATTATTCGGGTATTCACTGGCAGATGGCAGCGCATGCAGGTTCATTATGCTCTGCTCTGAGGCGCAGGTTTTGTGCTGGTGTGTTGGAAAGGTGCCTCCCGCTCGTTAGGCTGATCACAAGCCATCCTGATCACAAGCCATTAGAGGAGCAGCCCCCAGCGCGAGGAGGGGACAGGAGCGGGCACTGCCGCCCTGCGCTGCAGGGATCACAGTCACCAGAGGCACCAGCTAAGGGCTGGACAGGTCACAGACCAGGCAGAAGAGCTGGGGCCAGGTCCCTCAGACCTGAATGCTCCCAGTTAAACCAGTTCACTGTGCAATGGGGTGTGAGAGCGAGAGATGTTTAGCGTTGCGTGCTAGCAGCCCGTGCATGGCAGCTGAGCCGAGCCGCTAGGTCACCACTACAGAGGCGATACGCTTTATCCACGTGCTGTTCTGGGTGCAGAGGATGCATCGTGTTGCACTGCCTTCCCTCCCTGCAGCGTGATCTATCCCAGAGCAATGACCTCATTTAAAGAGGCAGCTGTCTGTCCCCGAATGTCTGACCTTGATCATTCGCAGGCTTGTCTTTTAGTCAGTGGAAAATCAATGAAAAATGTACAAAACTGGTGAAACATGATGCACTCAGAAATCACCCTGTGCATTTCTCCCCCTCCCACTGGCCTCCCTATCTATAATTCGCTGCTTCTAAAATATGCTAAGTGTCAGGGAAGTGAAAGTGAGACATTAAAGCCAGCAGCCCCACAAAAACAGGGCTAACACCGCAGTGAGACGGACAAATGAAACCTTGGCAAGTGTTGGTCTGATGATATCAAATGGGTGAGAGGTGACCTCAAGGAGACAACACTTCTCTGAATAGGAAAGTCTACACCCTCTCCATTCACAGAAAAACTTATCACCTCCTAACAGCTTGTCATTCCAGGAAGAACTCATTTTTTAACGAGAAACAAGTATAGAAGATGCCCATGAGGACCAGTTTGGATGAGGAGTCAGTGTATGGGCATTAGGACACACTGACACTTTCAGATACACTTTCTGGGGCCTTAACAAAGATATTTGAACAATTCATTGCAAATCAGGAACTATTGTATGCATGTATGGGTGCCTAGACCTTACCACTCACCTTTCCTCTTAATTTGATGACTTTCTTTCAGTGCAAATGTAACTCACTCATCCATAGAAGAGATGCAGATTCCTAACTACAAACTCAGCCTTCCTCTGCGCACAGTCAGCAGCAGGCCCTGCAAGGCAATGCCATTTTGCAGCTGGTAAAGTTCTAACACACAAGTTCTGACAGACAAAGAAAGACAAATGGGTACTCCAGGCAACGTCCTGCAAACCACCTAGACCTTTCCAGGACACCTTGCAACCCATGCATGTGCTATGAGATGTACAAGCCATGGTAGGAAGAGCACTGGAGACTGGTACATAGAGAAGAGGAGCAGCTTTAGGACATGGACGAGAGTCCAGCTGAGTGGGGCTAGGAACATTGAGAACCCGGCAGCAGGTTTTGGAATAAGAGGACAGAAGTGGCAGCTGCTCCGCAGATACGCAGAGAGGACTCTACCACTTCTCTCTGTTCCCCCACCACCATGTGACATGGAAGGCACCACTTCCCTCTAAAACAGACATGATTCTTTGGCAGTGGAGCCCAGCTGCTCTGCTGTAACAAATGAAAGGGTCCAGAGAATTATTCCCTGGTTCCTCTTTCTGCCTGGGTGTACGTCCCTTCCTCGCCGCCTCTCTGACTGCAGCTTCTGGGAAGCTGCAAGCGGGAGGGTCCCTGCGGGGCCGGGGGTAGCCGGGGGGCCGAGGCCGGCGCCCGGCGGGCCCCGCTCAGCACCGCGGACAGCGCCCGGCGCCCCCGGCACCGCGGACAGCGCCGGGGCCCGGGCCGGCTCCG
>NW_020455755.1:434742-442258 GCF_003342845.1 Nothoprocta perdicaria
GGCGGGACCGCGGCGGGGACGCGGCGGGGACGCGGCGAGCCCGGGACGGTGGCGGCGGCGGGTGGAGCAGAGCGTGGGCAGCTCCGCAGACGGGTCCCTGGGGCGGCAGCGAGCGCGGGCCCGGAGGGACCTGCCTGGGGGAAGCGGCTGCTCCTCAGGGGCTCTTCCCGCAGGAGCTGCCTGGAGTCCGGAGCCTGGAGCCCGGAGCCCTTCTCTCGCCCTCTCCAACCGCCGCTTTATTCGGTGCGTTGCCGCTGACACCTCATTTCTTCTTTTGCTGTGGAGAAAGCAATCTGAAGTACAGCAGTGCGCGCTGCCTATTCCCACTGGTAGTTACGGAGTTAAGTATCTGTAGAAGGACCTGCCGGGGATGAGAAAGCTCCGCCACAAAATATCCAAAGTGCAGGATCGCCCACTTTGGATTATGATTGTTGCAGAGTGTTGATTGTGGGCCAAATCCTGGCGGTGAGCTGAATCCATAGTTAATTCCACTGAAGCCAGCAGGAGAAAACATGGCCTTGTTTTCAGCAGTTGCAACCAAATGAAAAGCTTTAGCTCTGACTATTAGTCAGCCTGCTGCTTTTAGAGAATTGCCAAAAAAAAAAACACAATAATTATAATCATCATTTGTATTGATTTGGTCTTTAAATAGATACTGGGAGATAATGAATAGTTAATAGGACTTTAAGTGTAATTCTGCCTCTGCTGAAATCAAGGAATGTTTCCTAATGACTCTCCCAAGGCCAGGATTTCACCTCTGTTTTCTATTCCTGGCATTGCCACTATCCCTGTGACCTTCTGCAAGTTTCTTGGCTTTCTTCTGCCTTATTTTCCTCCCCTTTCAAAGGATACCTGTTTTGTGACACTGTAGCCAAGTTGCTTGTATTCTCTCAGATCCAAAAAGCAGCACTATCAGTTTCCATTAGATCAGTGCTTATGACTGCATGTTTTAACATGGTGGAGCAGGGAGGCATTGCTGCCATCCACAGCAAGATGAATTTGTTACCTGTTTCTGTAGACTTTGTGCCCTGACTCCCAGTTCGTTTGCTACTTATAGCACAAAGTGACTGTGTGACTGACAGCTGGATGTTGGTGTTGCAATGCTTGTGCTGAGTTTATATACATTTCCAAGGCAGATGCATTTTTGTATGCATCATCAGGAGCTGAGGTTTTCTTGCAGTGAAATTTGGAGATTCAGATTAGTACAAATAAAAACCCAAGTACAGATTTACCTTGGAAGGAAATCCTCAAACAAGCTATGTGCTTTGCTCCAAAGCTGTTTTAGTTTCAAGTTGGAAAATGAGCAAGATAAAAATATCTTTATTTTAGGGATGCAGGGCAGGAGCACAAGCAGCCCAGCTGTTCCCCTGATCACCCAGTTGGGGCCCGCAGGGAGCTCAGCCCTCGGCCACTGTCCCCAAGGCACCGCTCTGACCAGGCTGCCGGTGTCCCTGCATTTCCACATTCCCTGACTTGCTCTCACATTCCGACTCCCAGGAACTGTGCACTCAGCAACCCAGAAACCTCCTCTGGCTTATTTGGCACTTCACCAGTTAAGCTTTCACAGGCTCCCTAGGTAAATTGAGAGCTGAGGACTGAAGTATTAAAAGCACATTTTAAGAGCGAAATACCTGGCCCTTTCCAGGGGCATTGTGTAGCCCTCAGTCCCTTTAATGACCTGCGACAATGAAGTGCCAAAGTGCCACCCTTTTAAAAGCCAGGAGGGCTGGTACCCTCCCAGTACCAGCCTGTTGCCCACTCGGGGCTTTCTGGAAACCTGAAACCAGGGGGGTTTCAGCAAGGGGCACAGAGCCACACGCAGCCTGTGCCGGCAAGGACAGTCCTTGAGTCCTGCTCGGGTGCAGGATCTCGGCGGAGCCGCCGCCTCCCTGTGGAGAGGAGCCGGCTGCAACGTGGCGCTGCCCTCGAGGAGCCGGCCGGACCCTGGCGCTGCCCTTGGGGACAGGGTTGCTGCTCAGCTGGCGGCGCTACCTGCTCCGCAGCTGCACGTGCGCAGCCAAGGGCACGGAGCATCCTTCAGGCTAGCGGCGAGCATCACTTACCCTTGAATTATTCCCAGTGAGGTTATTTCCTGGAATTGCTTCTGTTTTGAGGTGCTATATATGAGGTGATAGAGTACATAGTCATTACAAAAGTTCCCTCATCAGCTGCTTTGGCAACTTAGAGCTAGTCTTAAAAAACAAATAAGCAAAACAAAACAAACAAACAAAAAGTGATGGCTAGAGCAGCCTGGGGGGACACGGAGCAGGTTTACTTCCCCTCCTGTTATTGCCTGAAGCAGTGCAGCAGTTCTTTGGGGTGCTGCACTTGCGAGGTGGGGTGAGAGGAGCTAGTGCTCTGCTCCTTGGCACCCCTATCAGTGGGAAGGGCAGCAGGTCCCCACTTGCCTCCCTATATGGCAGCACCAGCCAAGCTGGGAGCTCCAAGGCCTTGGCAGTGTTACCAGGAAGATGTAGTGGCCCCATAAGGTGTTATTAAGCAGCTAGCAACAGCAGATAATCCCTATTAGCTCGCAATACCTCCCAAGTGAGTTTGCAGTGGGAAGGAACTGTGCATCGGGCTAAATGCTCAACATGCTCTTGCAATTTCCACTTAACTTCAAAAGCAATGTGAGAAAAATTAAAATCGAGTCTGGTTCTGAAAAGCATTAGAACAGTGGTTGGAAACTGCCCTAGCAAGGCAGCAATTCATTCATGAGCCTCATGGAACATCAGAAGCACTTGGAGGGCTCAGACGCTACTGGAGCTTCAGACCAAATTGTAGCTTCATTAATAGCTGTTGGCTCTTGTATCATTACTCGTGACAGAGAGGTCCAATAGCTATGGAGAGCAGCAGCACATTTGTCCCCAACGCAGGGACAGCCAGGAGCAGGGTCACAGCTGGTGACCACGTAGACAGTCCTTGTCCCCAGGCCACCGCACGGAGCCCTCTGCAAGGGGCGCGTGGCCGTGGAGGAGGTCGCCGCATTTTGGCTCTTCCACTTTTTTAAGCACACAGGTAATACATTCATGCTTTATATATCCCAAGTCAGAGACCAAAAAAAAAAAAAAAAACAGATATTCTAATTCCAGAAATAATATTTTTGACTGTCTTTACAGTTTGATGTTTATCAACACAACTACTTATTTGTAAACAAAAAGGATGCACTGGCAGAAGAGGGTAGATTTCCATTTAAAAGCTGGGGAAAGGTTTGATGGAAGCTCTCAGCCATTCCTGCTGAAGACATTTCAACTAGGCAGAACAAAGTGCTTGAAAATAGCACTGGGGCCCTCCAGGGCTTTGCCCAACCTACTTTTGGAGGTTTCCAGTGCTCAGGTTCCACGACTCTCTTAAAAAAGCCACTCCAGAGCAACTCGGCGCCTGTCTCCCGCGCTGGGGCAGGGGACCTGCCCTCCGCTATTCCTTGTGCTCTCCCTTTGGCCTGGCAGCTGCCGGGACAATGGCCTTCACTTGTGCACTGGCACCACCCTTAAGGAACTGCCATCACTGCTGACTGCAGCACAGCAAGGGACAGCACTGCTGTTTTGGGAGTTACTAGAGCAGAGATGCTTTAACCCTTTCTGTTAAGTAAGGGGCATCAGGAGAGCAAAAACAACTTACAGGACTTAAAAACTGTCCTCCTGCTACTCCAAAACCTGGGAACAATTAGGAAGCTAAGACAAGAGAGAGATTCCCCCCCCACACACACGCCAGATCCATTTTAAAGCACTAAATATTGCGGGACTGCAGGTCCCTAAGGATCCAGCAGCCTGTGCTGGTACCATGGGCTCTGCGCTCACGGTACCCATAGGCTTTGCTTCACTCTTCCCAGTGTTTGAGAGGCTCGGACAGGAGCAGAGGCTGGAGTCGCTTGCTCTGGGATCAAACTAAATGCTCCTTGATTTGATTTGGGCTGTGAGAAGCAGCTCCAGATGCACAAGGGTGTGCAGTAAACACAGGCTAAATAAAACACATTGAGACATGGTGAAGGAAGCGACGGGAACAGCGCCCTGCAGCACAGGCTCTCCCTGCTGTCCAGGACCCCTGAGACCGTGTCCGTGATTTGCTGGAGATGAACATTTCCCTCCACTCCAGGTTCAGTGCAGGGGAGGGTCTCCCCATACAGAAAGGCATTGCCCTGGGTTATGGGCACCCTTGGGGGTTATTTTCCCCCCGTCCTGCCCAGCCATCCTTGCGCTCGGCCACGAGCCTCTTTCCCCAAGGCTCATGCGCCGCGCACATCTCACCGCGAGCCCTCCACGCTCCCCGCAGGCCTGGACGGGGAATCTGGTAGCGATGGAGACGGCGTCCCTGGAGCAGCAGATCCAGAGCGTGCAGCGGCACATCGCCTTCCTGAAGAAGGAGCAGACAGAGCTGCTCCATGACCTGCACCTGGAGATCCTGCGCCTGCAGAAGCACTGCTCAGGTGGGTGCCAGCCGCGGGCACAGCTGCCTGGCCCGGGCTCCTGCGCCATGGGCTGCTGCTGCTCCGGGTGCTGCCGGGCTGCGTGTCTTGCAGTGGCCAGGAGCCGAGCAGAGGCCCCACGTGCTCACTGGGATGAGCCCCCCATGACGGGGCAGAGCAGGAACCACCGGAACAGCCGCGCGCTCCCCTGGCTCCCCAGAGCCCAGCAGTGCCTGCAGGAGCAGTCGTGCAGGATGAGCGCTGTCCTGCAAGCAGATTAGGAGAAAAATGTAGGGCAAAGATTAACCACGTTTGCACGGGAAACGCTGCAAAACAAAGAGCTGCTGCCACCGTGCACCATGCAGCAGGGAAGCTGCTGCTGGATTCACAGGAGCTCAGGGGCAGGCTCGTGGGTCGGGCTCGGCTCCCATAGGGCCCGGTGCCCGTTCGAGCAGCCACTGCCACCGCCGCGGGGCATCGCGCTCCTCAGCCTCGAGCACTGGAGCCATTTCAAGCACCCATAGGGTTCAGCAGGGGAGAAGCAGAGAGACCCCTTGTTTCCTCTGGCCACCCCCGCACTGCTGCCCTCCTGGCAGCGCTGAGCAGCCCTCCTCTCTTGCAGAGCTCACCCACGACCTGGAGATGAAGGAGCTGGAGGCCCAGCAGCAAGGTAAGGGGCAGCCGGATTGGGCATCTACAGGGACCCCTCTCCTGGGTGCTGCCTGGCTGTGACACCTGCATGCACGTGTGTGCACACATGCACACACACATGTGCACACACATGCGCACATATGCACATGCGGAGCCTGCCGCAGCCCTGACCCC
The DNA here is from genome assembly GCF_003342845.1 of Nothoprocta perdicaria. Taxonomy (NCBI): domain Eukaryota; kingdom Metazoa; phylum Chordata; class Aves; order Tinamiformes; family Tinamidae; genus Nothoprocta; species Nothoprocta perdicaria. The sequence continues at coordinate 439,973 of NW_020455755.1, forward strand.
GGGCAGCGTGCGCTGGGCTGGCACCGAGCCGCCCACGTTGGGCAACGTGCAGAGCTGCGGACTCTGTCCGGGGCGGCGCGGCCGCGTCCGAGCCCCGCGGCACCGACGCTGCGCTTGGCCGCCCGCAGAGGCGCTGGAGCGGGAGCTGGAGCAGCGGTGCCGTGCCATGGAGGCCCGTCTGCAGGAGCGCGAGCGGGACAATGCGGAGCTGCGGCGCGAGCTGCGGCACAAGGAGGCGCTGGTGGCAGCGCTGCGCGGCAGCCTGCGCGGCAAGGAGCGCGCCTTCCTGGAGGAGCTGAAGCGCCGCGGGCACCGCGCCGCGCGCCTCGATGCCCGCCTGCAGCGCCAGAGCCACGTGGCCGCCTGCCTCTCGCTGCAGCTGCACGCGGCCGCGCGGCGCCTGCCGCCCGAGGAGCCCCCCGTGCCGCCCACCGCCGCGCACCGGCCGCGCGGCCCCGCGCGCCGCCCCGGTGCCCCGCACGAGCCCGACGCCATGCCTGACCCCGCGCTCTTCCTGTTCGCGGCGCGGCCCCGCGCGGCCGCCCCCGTGCCGCCCGAGGAGCCGCAGGCCGGCAGCCCCCGCCGGCCCCGCCAGCGGCGCTGAGCCCGGCCCCGCGCCCGCGCCGTCCTCGCTGCCGCTCGCAGCGGCGCCCCGGAGCCCGGCCGGGCTCCCGCGGCCGTCTCCGCTCGCGCCCCCCACGCTGCTTCAGCCCTCCCGCCTCGCGCTCCGGCCGCCCGCCCCCGGGCCGCCTGCCGCGCTCCCTGTGAAACTCCTGATAAACCTGGACGTTTGGGATTGGGAGGGCCTGTGTGCCGCCTCCTGTGTAAATAACTGCGGGCGCCGGGCAGGGGCAGGGGCTTTGTGCGGGTCTCTCCCTCCTTCCACGCTGTGGGGCCTGGCCTGGCCACGTGGAGCTGCTGCCCAGAGCCACTTGGAGCTGCTCAGGGCTGCGTGGAGCGTCACAGAGTCACATGGAGCCACGTGGACCCGCTCGGAGCTGCGTGGAGCGGCACGGAGCTGCACACAGCCACGCAGAGCCACTCGGAGCTGCACGGAGCGGCTCGGAGCCCGCTGGCCACAGGGCGGCTGCAGGGCGGCTCTGGGGTCGCCTGCTGTTCTCCTGCACGCCCCGGTACCCATGTATACATCTGGATGTATAGACACACGTTGTTCTCAAGGGAAAGCGCTGTACGACCGAGACAGGCATTACGTTGCAATAAACTATTTTAACCTTTGTACTTGGACGAGGTGGTGGAGGCGTCGCGCGCTCAGCCGTGGGGCTGGGCTGCCTGCTCCCGTGCCGCCCCTGCAGCCGGGCGCTTGCGCGTGTCCCTGCCGCGGCGCCCGTCCCGGCCTCTTCCCGGCCCCAGTCCCCTTCCTGGCTGCGCTCCGGCCCATCTGGGGCACGGCCTTGGTCTGACCAGGACACGGGACCCTAGGGAGCCACGCTGCTCCCAGGAAGGGCATCCCGCGAACTCGCACCCTGCAGCCACTACCGCTACAAGACCGCTGCACGAGATGCGCGGCGCTGGGCACCGCGTGGGCAGCGCGCAGCCCGGCGAGACCACGGGCGCTGTGCACACCCGCAGCACCACGAACACCCGCAGCGCCACAGATATTGTGCACACCCGCAACGCCCTGCACACCCGCAGCACCACGGGTATTGTGCACACCCGCAACGCCCTGCACACCCGCAGCGCCACGGGTATTGTGCACACCCGCAATGCCCTGCACACCCGCAGCGCCACAGATATTGTGCACACCCGCAACGCCCTGCACACCTGCAGCACCACGGGTATTGTGCACACCCGCAACGCCCTGCACACCCGCAGCGCCACAGATATTGTGCACACCCGCAANCGCAACGCCCTGCACACCTGCAGCACCACGGGTATTGTGCACACCCGCAACGCCCTGCACACCCGCAGCGCCACAGATATTGTGCACACCCGCAATGCCCTGCACACCCGCAGCGCCACGGGTATTGTGCACACCCACAACGAACACCGCCACGAACACCCGCAGCACCCTGCACACCTGCAGCACCATGAACACCCACAGCACCACGGGCATCACGCACACCCAGAGCACCACAAACAGCCGCAGTGCCATGGTCGCTGTGCACACCCGCAGCACCAGGCTCTCCTGCAAACCCCGCACACTCAAGACGCCCCCACAGGCGCCGCTGCCCCCCGCCCCGTCGCGGCCCCTCCGCGCTCCCCGCGCCCCTGCACACAGGGCTCGGCGCCCCCGCCGCTGCCCCGCGCCCTTTGCCCCAGTGCCCC
>NW_020455755.1:442743-502935 GCF_003342845.1 Nothoprocta perdicaria
GCCGCGGGGAGGGGCTCGTGGAAAGCGGGTGCCCGCGGGCAGCAAGGTCAGAGGGGCCGGCCCCGGTGCGGGAAGGGCCCGGCCGTGACCTTGGCGGGGCCGGCGGCGTCGCCCGCGACTGCCCGGCCTGCGGCTGCCAGCCCTTTCCCGGCAGCTGTAACGGGCCCGGGGGCAGAACGGCAGGGACGTTGTGCGGAGAAACCTGAGCGTTGCCGCAAGGTTAATGAGAGGGGAGCAGCGCGGGAGGGTGCGGGGCCGCCCCCAGCCCGCCAGGGCTCCGGGCCGCCCGCAGCGGCTCCCGCGGCCCCGGCCGCTCCGGGGCAGGATGGTGCCGGTGAACCCGGCAGCTCCCGCGGGGCAGCCCCGTGCGCGGTGCCCGGCCGCACCGCTGCTGGCCCGGCAGCCGTCCCTCCGCGCGCAGCTCCACAGGACTCCCTTCACGTTCTGGGGTCCTTCCATTGCCTCTACCACAGAGTTATTTCCAGAAGCTTTAAAGGTCTGAAGTTCACTTTTTTTTTTTTATTTGCTTTTGAGAAATACAGCCCGTCACAAAGGGTAGCACTTGGGCAGAGGGTGAAAGATCAAAAGCAAGGCCGTCCTGCTCGCGCCGCCTTCTCCCAGCTCCGCTGGTGCCAAGCGCCAGGCACGGCTGCGCTCGCAGGGAGCAGCTCCGTGCACGGCCCCGCTCGCCTTCCTTGGGCCGCTGCGGCCTGGAGCTGCGGCGCGGGCCGCACCTGGGGCGGCGCGGCCGGCTCTGGGCTGGTGCGGCGGGGTGCAGGTGCCGGGTGCTCCCTTGGCGCTCCCTGCCCAGTGCCGTGCGGGTCTGACGGTCCCGACACGTGCACCCGCACCAGCCACCCCCTGGCATGGGGAGACCGACTCTGCTCCCGCTCCGAGCCAAACTGCGGCGTCCAGTCAGCTCCGCTTCCCTCGGCCGGTCCCGAGGGGCAGCTCCAGCCCAGCGGGAGACAGATCCCGACTCTCTTACGAGATATCAGAGCAGTGGCACTAGAACCGTTCCTGCAGCCCGCGCTTGCCGGCGTCGCCAGCCCTGCTGCGGGGAGGCCCCTCCGGGCCGTCCAGCTCCGCGCTGGCTCTGCAGCGGCAAGCAGGGTGTCCTGCCCGCAAGAGATTCATCACCTGCCTTGGGCTCCTGCTCTCTCAGTAATCGTCTCAAACTAAGGACTGTGCCAAGATAAAACACAGGCAGGGGTTACGGAGCCGTTCACCGTGTCTGTGAAACGCGATTCCTTCGTCCGTCTCTCTCCTCTTGGGAAGCTGGAGAAGCAGCCTTCCCGTGCTGCGGATGCGCCTCTCGGTGTCGATCTTTGCACTTTGCCTCCGGTCCTGGTCTCTGTGCCTGGTCTCTGCGGTGCTGGAGCTGCTCGCTGTGGTAGCAGCTGCTTAGGCAGCTCCTGCCAGAACCAGGTTTCCAAAGCCCTGGCCAGGTGGAGGTTTACAAGCTGGTGCAGGCTGCCGGGAGCAAAGCCACGGAGCCGCTTCCGTGGCCTGGAAGCGCCGGAGCTGGCGGCTGCGGGACTGTGGGAGCCCCCGGGCAGGGCTGCAGCGTGGGCACTCCGGCCGCAGCGGGAGCGCCGAGCCGCACGTTGCGACACAGGCGGCCGTGCGGCCCGAGGTGCTGCCTGCATGCGCCCCGGTGGCTCTGCGGGAACCTCTGGGGCAGCGGGGATTCTCCCTGCTCCGTGGAGCTCTCCTGTGTGGCTGCGGCCTCCAGGTCTCCGTGCACCTGGATGTCAGGACGCTGCTGGGAAGGAGAGCAGTGTCCGAACCCCAGCAGCTGCAGGTGGGCCAGCGGAGCGGGGCAGTGGGGCAGCTAAAAGCAGAGCCTGCTGCACCACACAGTGGTGGAAGCCCCGGGGGAGGCAGCGCCGGCCCCTGCACTTGGAGCCACTCGGGGTGGGAGCAGCGCAGCTGGCTCCGTTGGGCTGCGTGGTGGGTGCCCGTCCCCAACACGTAGCGCCAGCCACCATGTTTCTACATAATTAAATGCCCTTGCATCATGAGCGCAGCGTGGGGATCCATTGCCTTTTCCTCGCTCTTTAATGCTGTTGATTCAGTTACCTGTAAGTGGTTGCACAACGTGCAGCACCTGCGTGGCCTGGTGCCCTGTGGTCTCTGCTCCTGGCAGCACCAGAGCTGCATCCTTCCATTCCCTTTCGAAGGGAAACTCTACTTAAATGTAAATCTCAGCATCGGGCGTCACTTGGGGGAGCAGGGCCGGTGCCCGTCCCGGGACGTCTCTTCTGAACCTGCCAGAACATCAGCACAGCCGGAGCTGTCGATGTCGGCGCGACTGCAGACTCGATCCTGGTACTTAGGGCAGAAGAGACTCCTTGTTACTAAGGGATTTGAGCTTAAAACCATGAAACGGCTGCAGAGAGTGCCTCTGATGGGTGGCAGGCACTGAACAGGGGAGCCTTAGCTGTGCGATTGGACCTGCTGCTCACGTGGATTTGAGTGGGAGGGATTCTTTTTTTCTCTTCTTTCTCCCTTTAGAAAGGGCAGTAGAAGCCAGTCAGAGATTTAGTTTCCTCTGCAGAGCTTCGGGCCCGTTTTTCTGCCTGTGACCACGATTCTCCTTGGCAGGTGCCTTGACTCCAGCGGCTGCGCTGGGCCTTCCCGGGGTTTTCTGTGGAGAAGCCGCTCCCTGACTGCCTGGGCCTTGTGCTGGGCTGGCCTTGAGCAAGGCCATATGCGAGCGGGGCTCTTGGATTCCTCCTGCTGCTGCGGCTCTCGCCTGGGGACGTGGCCGTTGCGTGAAGAGTTGGGGCCCTTGGCGTGGGGGCTGACGGGGCCCGGCCTGCACCGGCCACACGTCCCCCGCGGGCTTGTGGCGGGAATCGGTAGCCCTGTAATCCCTGCGTTTGTTACCTTGGTCCTAGTACCTGGTACCTATGTCTGAAATGAGCGGAGCGGGGGGGACGGCTGCGGGGCTTGGTTGTAAGTGTGGTTTTGTGGCTTGTTTATTTTTGATATGGCAGAGGAGGCCAGGAGGACAGAGAATTCTCCTGGAAACGGCTCTCTGGCTGCCTGGCCACGTCCTTTGTGCTGTTCTGCTTAGTATGGATGGCTCGGCCTGGGCATGCCATAGTAACTGACCTCGGCCTGTAATTCAATGCACCTCATTTGCCTACGAGTTTGGCAGGGCCGGCGTGCCCGGCGCTCGTCCCATGCTGCACCGCTGCCGCCGGGCTATTTATAACGGGCCGGGGGCGCAGCGCTTGCCTGCTCCCGGGAACCCGCTGCGGCCGCGGCCCTGTGCGGGCCGGGAGGAGGCTCCGGAGCCGGGCGGGCGCTCACGGGCGTCCTGCGCCGGGGATGAGGGGCACTGCAGGGGGCTTCAGGAGAACCGCAGTGGATCCAGCCCGAGATCCTATCCGGAAGGAAGGGGTGTGCTCAGGAGCGCGCGGGACACACGTCCGAGGCGGTTACTGAGCCTGTGCTTCTGTCACCCCACGGCCACGTAAGAGTTTTCTTTGCAGAGCGGGGCTGACGCTGCAGGTGGTGGCAGCGTGGGGCTGGCGAGGGCGAGGTCTGCCTCGTGGGAGCTGCAAACAAGGGATGTGCAAACAGAGCCGACTTCTCTAATCCAGCGCCGCTGAGCCGCTGCCTGCCATCATGGGAAACAGCATTTTCGCCCACTGCTGTAGGCACGTCACCGATCTGATTTTCCAGACACGCAGCCTTAATTCATGTGACGAGCGGTCACCCCTCTTACCAAAAACTCCCACGAGCTGCACCGACTCCCTGGATGTGCCAGCAGCATCCCAGTGCTCGGGGCCATATCCAGACGTTATTCCCAGCGAGGCGGTGACGGAAAGCCTGCGGAAACGCAGTGAGTGCTCCCAAGACTCGCCCGACGCTGGAGCGGCGGCAGCCTGGGACAGCAGCTGCTCGGGAGCCCGTGCTGCGGCCGGCCTCGCGCCGCCGGCAGGGGCGTCCCGTGCCTTGGCCGTCCTTCCCCGTGACCTTGAGGACGGGCCGGCACTGCGAGCCGTGCACTCGCTCGAGGCCTGTGCAAGACCTTTGTGCAGCAGTGTGGAGCAGGCGGGACCCGCTGTGCTCCCCGCTGTGCTCCCCACCAGCAAGCGAGTGGAGCCCGGGAGCGTGGGATCGGCCTCGGCAGAGCGGCGCCTGCCCCTCGTGTTGGAGGCAGCCGGGACCCCACGGGCGCTGGGGCTGGCCCCATCCTCCCTGCCCCTCGGCGGGACGTCACCTCGGGCGTGGGACGCGGGGGCTGAGCCGGTGCCCGCCGGCAGCTCAGACCGCGACCCCGGCTCCAGCGAGCGCGCCCTGCCGCCGCCGCAGAAGAGGAGGAGGAGGAGGAAGAAGCTGCCGCTCCTAGGTGCTCGGCGCAGGGGCTCTCTTGCGCGGGGCGCTGCTGGTGGGCAGGCAGGTCCGGGTGTGAGCTGCAGGCTCCTGCACACATGGCGCGGGGGTTCTGTGGGCACCTCACGAGCTGAGCTTGCCCAGGCCCAGCACGTCCGTTACCTTGGCCTTGTGCTGCGCCGGGGCTCCCGATCTGGGAGCCCATGGTGCCCAGCCCAGCTGCTATAAATAGGAAACGTTGCCTTGATGTGCGTGCCCTTGTCGGAGGGGCAGATGTGAAACCAAATCCCTCTACGTACCATTTGCACCAGGGCTGGAGCGCAGGTCAGCGAGTGCAGGTTTATTCTTCACCTTTGCAGGGTTCCCTCCCCTCCGCTCCTTGCTGTGTCCCCCGGCTGTTCTCCTGACCTTCCTGTTCCCGACTGTTGGAGCCGAGCACTCCCGCCCTGCCCAGGCTTCCTCTGTCACAAGAACCGAGCAGCTCGTGCTAGGGACGCGCGCAAGGCAATGGCTCTGGACTGCCTATGGCTTTGGGAGGCACCCCTCGGAGCGGGCAGCCTGCCGTGCGTCCTGCCATGTGTTCCTGGTGTTCCTCTGCAGGCAGCCGTGTGGCTGGAGCCCTGCAGCCTCCCCTGTCCCCTGCAGTAGAGGCAGGGGACAGTGATGCCCAAGCCCGAAGCAGAGGCAGTAACCTCCCTCTCGCCGTGATGCCTCTGCCCAAGCGAGCACCCAAAACATGGTTGCCCATCTCCCCAGTGACATTGCTGAGGCCGGGGCTCGCCCTGGCTCCATGGATGCCAGCGGAGGGTGCCCGGCACGCGGGGCGTGGGCGCTGTTTGTGTCCTGGTGAAGTAACTGGCTGCCATGTGACGCGCTCGGCAGCGCTGCGGCCTCCCCTGTGCCGCGAGCCGCACAACATGTTGGAGCAGAGGTTGCGGCTGCCTGCGGGCTGCAAACCCCACACGCCCACCTCTTAATTAAGAAGACTAAGGCAAGATTGATGTGCTGGATGCTGACCCATCCTTCCTGCTCTCCTTCCCTCCTGCTCCGTGTGCATTTGCGGAAGGCGCAAACCCGCCGGCAAGTGGCAGCGTGTTAATGACACCGCGAGGGGATGAGGGCAGGGCCTGGCACTCCTGCAGCTGGTGAAGGGCTGTAAATGCTCACTGGGGTTTAACACCCCATTTGCCGGCGAGGTTGACGAAGGGACAGTGAATTGGTGGCACACAGTCCCCAAGGGTTTTGCAGAGCGCCGTCCCATTGCTTGGACCTCACCCATGTCGCGCTGTCCTTCCGCAGAGCACCCGGCCGGCGTGGCGCTCATGAATGGCAGCGGCCCCCACGACGGCCTCAAGGGCGACAAGGACGCCCGGCAGAACGGCCACGAGGAGGCCGAGCCGGGGGAGGACGGCAACGACCAGGAGGTCATCGTCATCCAGGACACGGGATTCACCGTCAAGATCTGCGCGCCCGGCATAGAGCCCTTTTCCCTGCAGGTACCTCCCTCCTGGAGCAGGGGCACGTGGGGGCGCGTGACCCGTGTCGGGGAGGCGGTCGTGCTGGCAGCCCCGGGTCAGCTGCGCTGGGGATGCAGCGTGTGCCGCCATGCCGGGGCGGGCGCCAGCATGCCTGCCCGGTACCGCCGTAGCTGGAGACCTCGCCGAAAGCCTCCCGCGTGAAGCACCTTGGCTTGCGGGCAGTTGTGAGCCTGAACCCCGCAGGATGCCTCATCTCCCCAGCAGCAGAAAATGCGGTGAAACTAAATCCCCGTGGAACTAGCTGCACCTCAGCCCAGCTTTTTTCTTTAAACGCCGTTGGCTGTGAGTTTTAATAGGCTAATAATAGCAGGACATGCTGTCTACAACAGCTTATGTAAACTGCCCCGAGTCTCCACACTTGGGAATGGTGTTGTGCCGCGGCCGAGGCAGCGCAGGAGCCATCCCGGGCTGGTTCCCCGCATCCCGAAGCCGGGTCTAGCAGACCTTGTTCCCCAGAGTGGCCGTGTTCGCATGCCGCGGATACCGGCGCAGGCAGAGAGAGGGAACTATCTGCTTCCCCCTTGCATCGCTCAGCACCTCTCCACAAAAGTGCACATGGATGAGGAGGGAGTCGCTGGTTTTCCTCCTTTCTTCTGTTCCTTTGCTGCCCTCTCACCATCTGTGCCTGTGCCTATGCTGACACCCGTGGGTGCTGAGCCCAGCAGGTTGGAGCAGGCTGCCGACCCCAGAGGTGGGAATACCTTCCCAGGAGGGACAGGAAGAGCCTTCCTGGGAGGAAGGGCTGGCGTTTGCCTTTCCAAGCTCAAAGAGTTACAGCAGGTGTTTGATTCTGCACAGCGGGGCAGGATTTGTGCAGGAGGGTATTTTGCATGTGCTTGAGGGCAGCCTTCAATGCCTGGTGCTTGGTGACACATTCTAGTGTTACTAGAAGAATAGAGATATTTCTAGTGTATACGTCCCTGTGCAGGCTACAGGATGAGTTGGCTGAGGATAACTGGCTGAGTGTTTCTTTCTTAAGGTGTCTCCTCAAGAGATGGTGCAAGAAATCCACCAGGTTTTGATGGACCGAGAGGATACCTGCCACCGGACCTGCTTCTCTCTGCAGCTGGATGGCAATGTCCTCGATAACTTTGCTGAACTAAAAACCATAGAAGGACTGCAGGAGGGTTCATTACTGAAGGTGGTGGAAGGCAAGTTCCTTGAAGCCTTGGGAGGGTATGAATGAGGGTTTTTGTAGGAACTGTATCTGGCTACCTGAAGGCTGCTCCCCTTTTTGAGACTCGCATGCCAAAGGAGTAAGAAAACGTGTAACTGTGCTTTCTTTCCTCTTTCTGCTCATCAGAGCCGTACACAGTGCGAGAAGCCAGGATACATGTACGTCACATTCGAGACCTTCTGAAGAGCCTTGACCCTTCAGACGCTTTCAATGGCGTGGACTGCAATTCCCTGTCATTCCTCAGTGTCTTCACTGATGGAGATCTGGGAGGTAAGGGGCCAAAGGCTTCTCCCGCACAGTGAATGTTTTCATTAATCCTTACACTTTTTTTCATTAAAACGCATTGTAACCTTCTGCTGTTCCACATCATTCAGGAGCGTAGAGAAACAGCACTTCTGCATTCCTGCTTGAATAACTGGGGGGGATTGAGTGGGGCTGTACTCTTCTGCACTGATTTTTTTAATGTTTTTGTTCTAGACAGTGGAAAACGAAAGAAGAAAGGTACCGAAATGGAACAAATTGACTGCACCCCTCCTGAACATATCCTGCCAGGTAGCAAAGAGAGACCCCTGTGTGCCCTTCAGCCCCAGAACAGAGACTGGAAGGTAGAGTTCTCCTGTGACATTAAACACCTATCAGCACATTCCTTGCAGCAAAGCAGTGTTCAGAGATTGAAAGCTGCACTGGACTTTGGGATTTGCTCTGCTTGATGCTTAATGAGTGCTGGAATAGCACTGCTTAACCAAAAGAATAAAGGTCAAGAACTTGTGTACAAAACACTGGACACTGAGCCTGGACACCTGCAGAGCGAGGGGTGCTGGGGGTAGTGGGGAGGGGAGAACTGTTGCAAAGTTCAGGAGACAGGATCTGCAAGTCACTGTAATTGCCTTAAGTTTCCTCCCACTTTCAGGATCTTCTTTAGAAGATACTATTTGAAAACTTGAGCATCCAGAAACCCAGGGAGTTCTTGAGCAGCACAAAGGCCTAGAGTGTCTGTTTTCACCTGCATCCTATGGTGTGAGAGGTAGCAAATTGAGGCAAACCACCGTACTGCAGGTGGTTTGAGGAAAGCTGTCTTAAGATGGGTTTTATCATAAGCTCTGTTCCTGGACCAAGCAAGGACAGCAAGTAGAAGGGATCTAGCTTGCACATCGCATGGCTTTGTCACTCAAGGAAACTAATTCCTACTGACAGGAATCGCTTCTTTCATGTATTCTTTCATAGCCTTTGCAGTGCCTAAAGGTACTGACGATGAGTGGCTGGAACCCTCCGCCTGGTAACCGGAAAATGCACGGAGATCTCATGTATCTGTATGTCATCACGGTGGAGGATCGGCACGTCAGTATCACTGCATCCACGAGAGGATTTTACTTGAATCAGTGAGTAGCTAAGACTCCTCTTGTCCTGCCCTGCAGTGGGAGCTTCCAGTAGCCAACTGAAAAGGAGCTTTTTTTTTTTTTCTTTTTTTTCTTTTTTTCTTCTTTATTGCTGGAAAATAGGCTATTTGAATTCACTGCTCACATCATGGGTGTGTAGGAGTTGTCATACTGGACTGGGCTGTTCAGTCGTGCCTGGTACCATTCTTCCACAGTGGATAAATGGCTGATGCTTTAGGGAAGATTCAGCCTCCCATAGTATTGTCAGCTAGTTAAAGCATTTTGAGTTGGGAGGATGTTCCTTCCTGACCACTGCAACTCACTTATTTTGCCCTAAAGCAAGAGCACTGACTGGCAGATCTTTCCAGCCTGGGCACAGGTCTGACTTGCAATCTTGTTTTACAGTGACTGAGAGAGGCCCAGGCTCTGCGTGGCCGGTAGTTTATTAAAGAAACCTGCTGAATTGAGGGTTGGTGAAGAGACAAGTCTGAAAAAAAAAAAAAAAAACCCAGCTGTACAGTCAGCTCTGAGCAACCCTCAGTTCAGAAGCATCTCCGGTGGCCACAATGCTGCTACACAGATAATAGCTTGGGTGATTGTAACTGCAGGACTGAGACGGTGTCAGGCTACAGTTCCCAGAAGGGGAATGGTGCTCCCTGAGGAGGGGAAGGAGAGCTTAAAATACAGAAGAATGTAAAAATTCAGCATGTTTCTTCTGCTCCATTACAAAGAGGAAATGCTCTGTGTTAAACTAACTTGTGGAAGAAATAATTGAGAAAGACTCTGTCTTTTTTTATGTGTGGTTTCCTACCAGAGTTGCAGAACTGAGTAATGATTTTACTTGAATAAGAGCAGTGATTTTAAGGATACACATCACTGGCTGCAGGTTCCTGGAAAGCAAGCGGCACAACCGGAGCATGAAACAAATAGCCTTGAGACAAATGACCTTGAGGAGTCTGGCAGAACATGGCCCATGACGCAGGGAGAGGGGACTGTTCAAATGGTCTCTCGCGAGCAGACCCGATGTCTGGAGAGGGCACCTGCTGCTTGGTATAGTTAGATTCTCTGTTAAGCTCATGTCCTTTAGATTCAAGCGTTTGCAAGGCTCTTTTGTGAAATCAGTCCTGCCTAGCTATAGAAATAAGAGCCTCTTTTTAACGCAGTGGTGGCTGAAGAGAGTCTAAATTAGGTTTGCTGTCCAGTCTATCAGGCCCCAGGCACAGGGTTACTAATCTAGTCCTGGTTGGAGAGCCTGGAGGGGGCTCTCGCAGCCCAGGTGCCGCGTGGTCCGCATTTTGCAAAGGGCTCGTCCTGAAGCCTGTTGTGCAGTGTGTATGTGGAGAGCGTTCACTCTTCCTACACTGTAGGAATATGGTACAAGTCTTACCTGTGACAACATTGTGTATCTCTCTCTTTTTTTTCTTGCAGGTCTACTGCATACAACTTCAATCCTAAACCTGCAAATCCCAGTTTTCTCAGTCATTCCTTGGTGGAACTACTTAATCAGATCAGCCCTACCTTCAAAAAAAACTTCTCTGCTCTGCAGAAGAAACGGTAGCAGCACTTTTTCCTCTCTAGTTTTGCTTTAGGTAGCCTTAGATTGCTTGGCTATTCTGGTGGTTAAGTTGCTTGGTGAGACTCACATATTTGGCTGTGTCTGTGGGAACTGGATGCCACTTCCATGTAGCATGGACTGCAGTGCCCTCTTTCTCTGAGCTCCTTTGGTGGTGGGATGGTTGGTGGAACAAATGAGTCTTTGGAGTAAGAACCGCCACTTGACTAAATCCCTTGGCAGCTCGCTTATGTAACTGGCTTGCACTTGTTTGAAACGTGGAGCTGTCAGAACCCAAGCAACTTGTCCGTTCGTATTCAGCACAGTGGTAACGGAAAGGCAGATGGATCCCCAGAGCTGTGATCCTTATCCGCCTGGTGGTTTCTCTTGGCTCTAACTGCTGGATGACTCTTGCTTAGAACATGCAGATTTACAGATTTTGGCTCTGCCTAAAGCAAAGGATGGGGGGACAGTAGCTTTCCCTTGTCCTAGCAGTATCAGATGCTGGCTCAGCTGGAGTGCTACACTGTGTCCCTGCACTGCTGAAAAGCTGAACTTGGGGAGCTATTTACACAGCAGGAGAGAAGGCTTTTAACTTCTCAAGTATTTGTCTACACAGGGAAGCTTGTAAAATAAGGTAGTACAAGTCTGCAGAACGGCCACTGTGTCAGTTCTGCAAATGGACCTGTTAGTCCATGCTAATAAGTCTTGCACATGGGAAAGATTATAAAAACATAAGTTAGATGTAAATCTCCAGCATGTGAACTATGCCACAGAAACCCCCTGTGTAGGTGATCTTGCTCAATAAAAGCTTTTTTTAGCTGTTCCTTTTGTTGTTGTTGTTGGCAGTTGGCTCAATCCACTCGCAGGGGCTGCTTCACAGCAGTGGTCGTGCGGGAGACGAGGCCGCTGCTCTGCCCCGCTCCAGAGCTGCAGGTCCCCTCACCAGGCTCTGCTGGCTGCGCCCCTGGGTGCATACTTGCTGCTTTTCTAGCTAGCCGGGCAGCAAAGAGTTAATGTGAGGCAAGGCTGTGTCCTGCAACACTGAACGGGCTGATAAGCTGATCCGGAGGTTCTCTTTCCATGGATACAAAAAGAAAAAAATCTGAACCATAAAGTAATCAGGAAAAGGAACACATAGGGATTTAGTATAGGCTTACAGTAGAGAGAATAATTTTAAACACGTTTGTGCATGTAAATTTTTCTCTAATTTGCTCTAGCTCCTAGAATAATAATAGTAACTATGGTGGTTTTATTGTGCTGTCCTTGCTGCAAGGACTGTTTATTCCACCCCAGAACAGTGGGTCCTGTGCAAAACCTGTCATTACTTAGAGCCCACTTAATGAACTGGCCAGGCTCAGCGGGATGCAAATAGACAGGCTCATTGTGTAGCTTTCCAGAATCCTGCCTCTGGTTCCATTAAGTAGATGAAGGTGACACTATACAAGGGCTGCAAATTAGCAGTGGCCTCCAAGCCACTACTGTGGCTGTCTGGCCACTTAAAAAATGATCCTACAGTATTGCTTGTTGGGCCAGAAGCAAGTCCAGGGTGAGACTCCAGTGCCTCCTGAGAGCAGAGTGACTCCCCCAGAGGCCGTTGGGTGAAGCCTGGTGGTGGCAGCAGGAGGAGAAATTCTTTGTTGGAGTGAAAGAAATCTTCCTGTGGTGGAAAACACCTAATTGTTTTTACTTCTGTGCTAGGGTTCAGAGACACCCTTTTGAAAGGATAGCCACTCCTTTCCAAGTGTACAGCTGGACGGCTCCGCAGGCAGAACACGCTATGGACTGTGTCCGGGCGGAAGATGCTTACACGTCTAGACTGGGCTATGAAGAGCACATACCTGGACAGGTACCGGTCTTGCTTTGTCTGAGAATGCTGGTGATAGCGCTGTCTATTGCACTGGGAGCCTATTAGCTTTTGCCAGCAAGCAGGGCTCCAGTATTTGTGGAGGGGTCTTGCTTATCAAGGGTGAGTCTGCATGAGTTCAATGAGAATGAATTGAGCTCATTCTCAGGGTTATCCTTGTACTGCAGAGGGCTGTGCTGCTCAGAGTGCAACTTTCTTGAGTACTTAGGAAGGTCTGGGAGCAATTTATGCAGAAGTATCTACAAGTAACTACCTGGGTAACTACCTGTACAGTCAATACAGCGAATTTGTATCTGATTAGTGCCACTGAACTGCACAGAAAGCCACCCTGTATCCAGGTCAGTCTGGGTACAGCTAGCTCGTGTTTCCAAACGAGCAATTCCAGATGTTTCAGCTGCAGCCTCGTAGCATGAAATCTCCCAGACCTTGAAGTGCTGCAGGCCTGTGAAGGCTGTGAATGGGTGGTCTGTGGAGGCTGCGCGTGGGTGCCTGCCTGTGGTGTGATCACATCGGAGCGCTGCACCATGTTAATCCCCAGCTGCCTGTCTAGCACTTCAGTGAAATTGCACTGTGTAACTCGGACCAGTGTAAAATATATCCCAAATTACCACTGAATAGACACCACTCTCTAAGACCACTCCTGCTCTTAGATCGCTTTCTCTGAATATCATGTCAGCCTAAAATTCGCTCCACCTTTCCCTTCTCTCAAACTGCTGTATAAACCAGAAAACACTGCTTTCCCAGTCCCTGTCTACACAATGCATTGCTCCTACAAGGCTTTGACTCTTTCAGACCAGAGACTGGAATGAGGAGCTGCAGACGACACGAGAGCTGCCACGCAAGAACCTGCCAGAGAGGCTGCTGAGAGAACGAGCCATTTTCAAGGTAACTTTGGGGTGTGCGGCCAACTCTTAACCCCGTCTCTGCTCTTCATACCATGGTGGGACTCTGCCCGGGCTTACCCTTTAGAAGCTGCCAGATGTTTATGAGCTGAGGAGGGGCCTTGCGTGTCAGCCTTCTGCTGTCTGCCCTTGGAGAAGAGGGGCACTCCTTGACACCTGCTAACCGTGATGCAGGCTCGTCTTAGGGCTATGCCATTCTGCTTGACCCAGTCCTCCTTTGAGTGGGAGGAGTGGGAAGGATGGACGTGCATGAACCTAAACTCTCTTCTGTAGAGAGTTAATGAGACAGACCTATGGTGGGCCCTCGTGTTCTGCAGCAAGCATGAGCTACTAGTCAGACTCGCAAAGTAAAACCCAGGTGACCTGCCTGCTGGAGGCCTGTCGGGAGGTGAGCAGAGAGCTTGAGAGCAGGGTGCTGGGAGCACACAAGCCCTTCCTTACCCCTTACCCAGCTTTCTCTTCACCCACCTGCAGGTTCACAGTGACTTCACTGCAGCAGCCACGAGAGGTGCCATGGCTGTCATTGATGGTAATGTCATGGCTATCAATCCCAGTGAGGAGACCAAGATGCAAATGTTCATCTGGAACAACATTTTTTTCAGCCTGGGCTTTGACGTCCGTGACCACTACAAGGACTTTGGAGGAGATGTTGCTGCTTATGTGGCTCCTACCAATGACCTCAACGGTGTGCGGACCTATAATGCTGTGGATGTAGAAGGGCTGTACACGCTGGGGACTGTAGTGGTGGATTACAGAGGTTACAGGGTGACAGCTCAGTCTATTATTCCGGGGATTTTGGAACGGGAGCAGGAACAGAGTGTCATCTATGGGTCAATAGACTTTGGCAAGACAGTTGTCTCGCATCCCAAGTACCTGGAGCTGCTGGAGAAGACCAGCAGGCCGCTTAAGATCCAGAAGCACAAGGTTCTGAATGACAAGAACGAGGAAGTGGAGCTGTGCTCCTCGGTGGAGTGCAAAGGCATCATTGGCAATGATGGGCGTCACTACATCCTGGACCTGCTCCGCACTTTCCCTCCAGATCTGAACTTCCTGCCTGTTGAAGGGGAGGAAATGCCAGAAGAATGTAAGAAAATGGGGTTCCCCAAGCAGCACAGGCACAAGCTTTGCTGTCTGCGGCAAGAGCTAGTCGATGCCTTTGTAGAGCACAGGTGAGCCGAGCTCCCCTCTCCTCCACGTGCATGGTACTAATGGTCCACAAGGCTGCTGTGTACAGGGGCATTGCCACAGAGCTCCTACAATACTGCAGCTAATGCCCTTAGCCCTGCTCATGCAGTTATAGAAACATAATGACTTGGAGATTAAAAGAGGGGGGGATTCTGATGGGGAAGGAGCTGCGAGAAGGGATTCTGACAGGGAAGATTCTGACGCTGCGGAGCCTGTGTGTCGCGGTCCTGCCTGGGGAGTGCCCAGTTCGAAAATCACCTTTTTTTTTTTTTTTTTTTTTTTTTTTTTTTTTTAANTTTTTTTTTTTTTTTCTTTTAAATCTTTGTTACTTTAAAGACTGATGTTAGAATGGCAGGCACTGCTTTGGCCTGGGAAAACTCATGAATGCAGGGTATATATCTTGCCTTTGCCCAGGAGCCCTGGATGCTCCTAACTTTATCAGTTCCTCCTCTCTAGAGGAACGTTGCCTCTCGGGTTCTCCTGAGGATGCTGTTTCTGTGCTGAACTCCTTTTCTCTTCCTGTAGATACCTCTTATTCATGAAGCTGGCAGCGCTGCAGCTGATGCAGCAGAAAGCCAACAAGCAGGAGAGCTCGGGTGTGTTGGAAAATGGTGCCTCTCCAGAGAACGGGACCGCAGAGAGCGAGAAGTCCGAGTCAGATGATGGTAAAATAGATGATAACATGACTGGACTCGAACAGGTTAAAGAGCTTGCTGAGACCATTGCATCTGATGACGGAGCAGGTACTTAACCCTCTGCACGGGACTCCTGCACTGGCTGGGGATCTGTCACTGATAGGAAGCGAGCCAGAGGGGTCAAACAGGACAAGCCCTGGCTTCTTCAGTTAACATTGCTCTGGCCTTTGTGTGAGCTGTTCACACGCCGAGAAACTCCTCTCCCCTGCTGTCCTGGAGGCAGGCTGGGTTGCTGAAATACTGCAAACCCATTAGCCCTGGCAGGAGGAGGAGAGCGTGGCCAGCAAAGCCACCTCCTGAGCCCGCAGCCGCTCAGGCCCTTAGTGCAGGTCTCAGCGAGGGGGGCCTGGCGGCTCGGGGGGTGCAGTGCTTGGGCACCTCGGAAAAGCCTAGGCTGAAGGTGGGCGCCTAAGGCTGGTGGAGAGGCTGCCTAGATGCTTTGTGCAGATTTTGCCTTCTGCATCTGCCTCATTCCCAAATATCTTACCACTGATTGCCCACTGGGTTTCAACAGCGTGCGCCACTATCTCTACTTTAAGTAACAAAACTCTTATACCTAGGCTTGTCATTTTCTAAAATCCACTTTTATTTTCTTTTCCTTCCTGCTCCAGTGGATCCCAAAAGCAGAGAAGTGATTCGAAATGCTTGCAAGGCTGTAGGCTCCATTAGTGATGCATCATTTGACATTCGGTTTAACCCAGATATTTTCTCACCAGGTA
This sequence comes from Nothoprocta perdicaria, assembly GCF_003342845.1. NCBI lineage: Eukaryota > Metazoa > Chordata > Aves > Tinamiformes > Tinamidae > Nothoprocta > Nothoprocta perdicaria. The sequence goes on from NW_020455755.1 coordinate 458,105, forward strand.
CGTGCACAGAGAAGTGGGCTTTGTCCTCCTTTAGAGGATTGCCGTGTCCAGCGAGCTACAGACAAATCTGTGTTCTGTAGCCAGCAATACTGCTGGCTCCTGGCTAGCTTGGCATGCCACAGGATTCTCCAAGCAGCACAAAAATACATAGGAGGGAAAGAAGTGTAATTGATTGCAATGCTGGAAGTGCCCAGCGCAGCTGTCTCCTACCATGACACTCTTGGGAGGTCTGCAGGGCACTGCCAAGAATCTTTCACGTCTTCCTCTAGCATCCCAGCTGCTAGACCACATGAGAAGAGGGGGAGCCATTAAACTTGGTCCTAACTTTTTCTGTGTAAACAGCTACAATAGCTGTAGTTGCACGACCGATTTAGGATCTGCAGGGCAGGGCAGGGTTTGTTGCAGTAACATCATGGTGAGTAGGTCATGGTGCCCTTTAAAATTTACACATCAGTTGCAGGCATTTTATGTAGCTTTCTGTGACCAAAATCCCCATTCTTGATTTGGAAATATAATACAGCTACTCAAGAGTGTTTGCAGGAGTTCACAAGTCTGTGTGAATGCAAACTGCAGGGGAAAGGTTGTGTAGTTTTATTTAGCTGGGAATAAACATGTCAGAAAGAGCATGTGATTTGAACACGCAGCCATCCTCTAAGGCTGGTGTAAGGATTACTGCTTTGATACTGACTATGCTGCCAGCACTTACAACTCCGTGTTAATTTTGTGTGTGCCAAGCCAAAAGGCTTTGAGCTTCCAGCACTTGCAGTGTTTGCTGGCACATCTGCTGAAATGTGCCCATTCCTGTCTAGCCAGTTGACTCTCTGCACTGTAAGTGGCTTACAAGGTACTTTGCAATAGATAGGATGGACCAGATAAAGAGCAGAACTCCTGCCTTTAAAAGCAGTGTTAAGAAAGAGTGAGCATGAAGCAGCACAGCCATGAATGAAGCAGTGCAGGAAAGGTTTGTCCCATTGAGGTGTGCTGCAGAGCAGATGGCTCTTGAAGTAGTCTCTTTAATTCCAGGCAGGCAGAATCACTTCAGCTTCTTACAGAAGTCAAAGAAGTCAAGGTATGTGAGGTTTTTTCCCCTAGATACATGTTTTATATTTTCTGTTTTCTTGATCCTAGGTGTTCGTTTTCCCGAGTCTAGCAAAGAAGAAGTGCAGGATCAGAAGCAGTTACTGAAGGATGCTGCTGCCTTCCTGCTCTCATGCCAGATTCCGGGTTTGGTAAGGAACTGACACCCAGCATTCTGTCCTCTCTGAAAGCTTGCCTCAAGCCTGGCCAGGCTGAAGAGCAAGTGTTGATGTGCTCTTATGCTGCTTGCTCCTCCCGACCAGAGGCCGTGTCCTCCTGCTCCCAGCTGGAGCTCTGGCACGGTGGTGAAGTACAGTGAGCGGTGTCAGCATCTGTGATGCAGGCAGAGGAGTTTTCTATTTTCCAATTTCCATTATGGAATGAGGTGGAAAAAGGATGCCAACCAAGAATATCTATCATTATAGTTTATAGAATATTTAACAGATTTCTTAGGACTTTCTTGTACTTAACAGATTTCTTGGGAGAAAGCAGTAAAGACCATGCAAGTCACCCTCCTTTGCCCTAGGCATCCTGCACAGCTCATTGTATTATCTGACCTGACTGAATCAACTGATGATTAGTAATTCTGATGTAAAGTGGTAAATTGCTCTTGCTAATATCCTGTTCAAACGTTCCCTCTGCAAGTCTTTAGCATTTGAGGTGCATACCCACTACCCTACTAGATAAGAAACATTAGCTGTCCCCTTCTAAGTTGTCTCTAAAGTGACTGCTAACGCACATATTACAGCTGCCACTGCTAGCAAGGAGGGTGGAACTGGTGCTCTTTACTCCAAGAAGTCCAGCAATTCTTAGTCTTAACTAGAGAGAAGTAAAACCCTTGCCAGATTTTTTTTTTCCTAAACTACCTCTCTGTAAATGCACTAGTTAGTCCACTCTTCCCGTATGATAGTTTTTAAGATTGGTTGTTGAGCCTTAATTGTCATAGGGAATGAATCAGAAAAGGGCTGGACTTATTTTGCAAGTTATTGCATACATGTGTCTCTAAATGCAAAGTGCTGTGCAAGCGAGTGCTTGAGGGCAACCTGCAGACTAGTGCAGGGCTGCTGCGAGCAGGCAGTTCTCCCTGCTCTCTATTGGGAAGTAACCGGTGTTACTTCCTGGCGTGCATTAAGTGACTCTATCAGTGTTGCAACACAACTTAAATTGCAAGTGCCGTTTCCCCTTATCAGCAAAGTGTATAAAACTCTGCAGGCTTCTGGTTGGGAGTGTGTTTTCAGTTAGTGCCTGTAAGGTCGTTGAGGAAGACAGAGCCTGCCAGTTCCACAAGCGTTCTTTCCTTCAAGTCTGCTCTCTGTTAGCCAGAGTTTGCATATTCTCTGCAGGTCAAGGACTGCCTGGATCACACTGTGCTCCCAATGGATGGGGCTACCTTAGCAGAGGCCATGCACCAGCGGGGCATCAACATGCGCTACCTGGGCAAAGTGATCAGCTTCATCACCAAGACCCCCGGCCGTGCACAGCTGGATCACATTTATGTAAGGATCACACTTCAACTGTCACTCAAAATTGCCCCTGTGTCATTGTTCAGCTTCAAGAAGGAGGAGGAGGGAGACGGAACTCTTAAGTAGCAGATAGGAAGTTTTGCTCCAAGTCTTTAGTGTCTTTCATTATGTTATGGAGTCCAAGTGTCCTTCAGGATATAAAAATGCTTCAGGGGTTCCCAAGCTCTTCTCTCACTTGAAGAGCACTGTCAAATAAAGTATGATGTTGGTGATGGGTACAGTCCTCTGCAAATGTTGCTCAAATCCCACTTCAAAGCAAAGTGTATCTGTCAGTGATGTTATTGACTTACCCTTGGACTCTGTTCTTTTTCCTTTGCATAGAAAATAGGAATCAGTGAATTGATCACTCGATCCGCTAAGCACATCTTCAAGACGTACCTGCAGGTAGGAGCTGCGCTCTGCCCCCGGCCCTGTGCCTGCTCTCCTGCCTCCCGCTCCCACATGTCTGTTGAGTCTGTTCCCTCCTTAGACAGTTCGCGGGCACTGCCTAGCAACGGAACTACAGTCCCATTGCTGCTAAGATGGTGCAGACCTGTGCGTAAGGGAAAACAAGTTCCCACTTGAAGACCGCTTTCCCAGAGAATACGCATTCATGCTTTGCTTCCCCAGATTGTCACTCATGTTTAAATCTTCTAGAAATGAAATCATAGTTTGCCTTCCTTGTAGTACCTTTTCCTCTTAACCAATATTACTTTTACCCTCCTAAGAAGCTCATTTATTGCACAGACATCAGTACATCTGTATACTTATATGCATATATGCACGTAGCACAGTAAATACCCACTGTCGCGCCTGTCCATCTTCCCCCAGCCCAGCACACCCTGCCTCACTTGCTGTCTCTCCCTCCTGGGTGATTCCCTGTTTCTGGCTCAGAGCAGCACGTGTTGGATGGAGGGTGTCATCCGTGACCGATTTCTGTGTCTTGCTGCAGGGTGTGGAGCTGTCGGGTTTATCAGCAGCCATCAGCCATTTCCTCAATTGCTTTCTAAGCTCCTTTCCAAACCCCATTGCCCATCTTCCAGCTGATGAGCTGGTCTCCAAGAAAAAGAATAAGAAAAGGAAAAACAGAAATCTTGGAAATGTTGATAACACTGCCTGGGCCAGCATGACCCCTCAGGAGCTTTGGAAGAATATTTGTTCAGAAGCAAAGAACTACTTTGATTTTGGTCTTGAATGGTAAGGAGAGCGAATTACTCTCTTGTGCATGAACTCTCACCAAACTTCTGTAGCTTTTATTGTTCTGTAGCAGGATGTGCATTTTAGGTTTGTTTTCTGTTTAGAACTTTTTACTCTTCAGAGAATGTTACACATTTAAAATGGAAAGAACTCAGGCAAGGAGCAGAAGGGGGATGTGTAGGGAAATCTGAAATGGGATGAAACACATGAGGCAAAGTGGCTAGGAAAGCTGAGCAAGGAGGGTGCCAGTGGAACGTACTGATGTGCAGTTCTGTAAACTTTAATAGACCATTAGCATGTGATACTGCTTTCTAGCACCTATAGCTAGCAAACTATATATAGTTAATACCTAGTTGCAGAGAGCCTGTGCTTCAAACAGCCTGTGGAGAAGGGATGTGGTTGTGAGCTCACCATGTGCTTTTGCAGTGAGAATGCTGACCAAGCAGCTGAAGTATACAGTCTACAGAAAATCACCCTCCTTCGTGAAATCTCCCTCAAAACTGGAGTCCAAGTAAGATCCACATCTCTTCTCCCTCTGCATCACGTTCTGTATTGAGGAACTTGAAGACTGAGTGCTGTTTGTTCAAAGCTTTGCAGGGCACAGCCTTTCAGGACAGTGCCTGCCCCAAGATCTTCCTGGGGCATTAATGGGGATACCGGTGTCTTCTGCCAGGGTTTCTAGTGAAGTGCCCGTAGAGGGTGGCTTATGTTGCATCTTGCTGGGAAGATGTGTCTGCCCCAATACAGCTCCTGTATCTGCTGTCTGCAAACCAGCCTGCTGTCTAATGCACATGCGTATGTGCACACGCCGCCCCGTCCATGCAAACAGAAACAGCTGGCTGGCTGAATTCAGCAGAACTTGGTTGTCTTCATGAGAAAAGCTGCTGGTTTCTTCTTCACTAGCGTGCAGGAGCTCAGCGCGATGGGGTCCCCTTGTTGGTGCTGCTGTGGCCCCGTTGTGGCTCTGCGGTCTCTTCCCCCTCCAGCACGGGGTGCACGTGGGCTCCTGATCTTCCTCTGTGCTGTCCCCAACTAGTGACACAGGAGGCATGCGGGCTGTGAAGCCAGAAGCAGAATTCAAGGCTTCTTTTCCCCTCTGTTCTTGTTAAGAACCTAGGGAGGTCATGACTGTGACTGCTCTTTTTGGTTCCTACAGATACTGCTGAAAGAGTACAACTTCGACAACCGGCACAAACCCACCTTCACAGAGGAGGATATTCTCAACATCTTCCCTGTAGTGAAGCATGTAAACCCCAAAGCCTCAGATGCTTTCCACTTCTTCCAGAGCGGGCAAGCAAAAGTTCAGCAAGGTACAGACCCCAAACACGCTTGCCTCTTGAGGTAGAGGAGCTGGGTGCAGGTGGCCTGCCCGCTGCCAGCGTAGCCCTGCCTTGCTAGTGGAGAGAAGTGAGGTCTCTAAGACTGTCTGGATCGTAGATCTGCTATAAAGTTCTCAGCTATGAACAAGGATGGATATAGTAGAGCTGGGTTTTTTTTTTTTTTCCCTCCTCTTTCTCCTCTTCTCTCTCCCCCAAGTTTTAGTCCTTACACAAGGCAGTGACCTGAGGCTACCTATCCCACTGCTGTTGTCTTGAGCCACATAGATTTCGCTGCATGCATAACACATTACCCTGTAGCATTAGAGGTAATTATCCTTGTGGCTGAAGACTTTGGTGGAACAAATCTGCTAAATTTTTTTGATGGTTATTTCCTTCCCAGGAGGTCATAGGCAAATGCTTAAAATCTAATTCTCTTGGTGCGGGTTTTTCTCTTTTTTTTTTTTTTTTTTTTTTTCCCCTCAGGTTTCTTGAAGGAGGGCTGTGAGCTCATCAATGAAGCCTTAAACTTGTTTAATAATGTGTATGGTGCTATGCATGTAGAAATCTGTGCCTGCCTGAGGCTGCTAGCTCGTCTCAACTATATCATGGGAGATTATTCAGAGGTAGGCAAGCACACACAAGGGCTCAATTTGGTCCTCCTGTTCTTTCCCCCATGGTCCCTTGTTCAGGTGCATGGCTTCTGCATGACTTGCCCCTTGGGTCTTCTCTTCTGTTTAGGCCTTAAGTAATCAGCAGAAAGCGGTGCTAATGAGTGAGAGGGTCCTGGGTATTGAACATCCCAACACGATTCAAGAATACGTAAGTACACGGTGCTGGGGGAGCAGAAGCATCTCATGGATGCACCTGGCATCTGCAAGCCTGAGTTCGTGTCTGAACCTAGCAAATATCCTCAGTTCTTCCTTCTTAGCATCTTCCCAGAAGCCTCTGTTTTTATCATAAGCTCACAATTTTTCTCTGCATGTTCATGGTGTCCTGGCTGCTTTATTAGGGAATATGTGAAGCCACCAGAGTATGTGGTTAAGAACTTCTGTAAGCTAGAGACTTTGTGGGTTCTTAGGAGTTAAGGAAATGATTTCAAGTGTAGGTTTCAATAGTGTATTTGAAAGAAGAAAAGCCCTCCCAAAGAGCCCAGACAATCAGATTTGTACAGAACAACTTTGAAATATTCCTGGAGGTGTCTAAGAAAGACTGAAAAGAAATATTTTAACAGTTTTCTGAATACTGTATCTTGTGTAGAGACCTCAGTAAATAATTAGCAGGCTTGTATAGTTTCTGAGTAGCTGAAATCCTTTTTCACATTAAAGGAAGTTGCTGTGGTCTTTTTCTGGGGGGTGAGACTGTGGGAGCGAATTACAGAGATCACCTGGCTTTAGAAAAGTGGTGAACAGCATTAATGCTTGGTTATTTCTTATGTTATAGATGCACCTTGCTCTGTACTGCTTTGCAAACAGCCAGCTCTCTACAGCATTAAACTTACTGTACCGTGCACGCTACCTCATGCTGTTGGTGTTTGGGGAGGATCACCCAGAAATGGCGCTCTTAGATGTAAGTAATCACTTAAAGTCTTAGGAAGCCTCTTGGCCTTAGCACAGAGCTGTTTAAAATGTCCTTATAGGCATTGCTTTATCTTCCTTGTGTTTGTTACCAATTAGTACTGTTATGAGAATGGGAAAATGGAGTTTATGACTATTTAGCTAGGAAGCCCAGCAGCCGCCTGTGGCTGGACTCCCGCCCTGGAACATGTGAGTCCTGTAATCCTCAAGAGCAGTCCTTCATTTAGCCAGCTAGGTTCCCCTCTGTAAAATGGAGAGCTCCTTACCTCTGTCCTGCCTGGCTTGCTTGCTCTGAACTGGAAAGGGGGAGCCTCGTCTCCTGCCGTGTGCTACATGCTGTAGAACTGCCTTCTGTAGGCACCTCCAGGCCTAATGTGAAGCTGTAGGCAGCCTTTTCAAGCAGTGAAATACCTGTCAGTGGTCTTGTTTACAAAGCAATGGATGCTTAGTTAGATTTTGCCTTTCTGAATGCTTGCTTGACTTCTCTTATGCGGTGGCTCCCTGCAGAACAACATCGGCTTGGTGCTCCATGGAGTTATGGAGTACGACCTGTCTCTCCGGTTCCTGGAGAATGCCCTGGCCATCAGCTCCAAGTATCATGGCTCCAAGTCCTTGAAAGTTGCACTAAGGTGAGGCAGGGCAGAGTGCTGGGCTGGGGCACGGGGCTGTCAGCGAAATCATTCAGCCTTGGCTCACGTGGGAGGGCTCTGCTCGGCTGTATCCTTGGGACTTACAGACTGTACCTGGTCCCAGACGGAGGCCCCTTGGCTGCATGTTCAGAGTCACAGTGCACTAGAAAGGTCTGGTGCCGGTCTGGCCTGAGCATCTAGGTTGCTGGGAAGGATGGAGATCCCTTGTTCCTTTGTAATACTATTTGCCCCACAATATGACAAAATGACCCTGGTCCTTGTGGATCACTGATAGAAAAATGCATGTAATCATTCTGGGAGCCTAGGATGATGGAGAATGTCTGTATTGATTTTGGCTCTCGGGGACATGTCTTTGAGAGACGACATTTGCTTTTGTCCTTTACTATTACGGTCCTATGTTTGAGTAAGATACTGAGCAGCTCCCTGGTTTTTCCAAGGGAGTTGTGAGTGGTCGGCATCTTTAGCATCAGCTCTAAGTACCCAGTGCTTTTCAGTGCTGTACGGGCTGTCCTTGAATGCAAAACTGGCTCACAAACAACCACAGCAGCCTCCTCCTAATTACTACTGCCACGTTGTCACCCATCTGTTCTTTGTCAGAGTTAAAATAAATCCTTCTAGGCACACATGAGAGTCCGATTTGTTTCCTAGGAGGTGATTGATTTGCCTTCTGCAAAAAGCATCTCCTTCCCTCTGTAGCACTAGGAGGCCTGATGAGACCAGCACCTCCCACAGAGTAGTGTTGCCAAAAATAGAAATCTTTGTTCATTCCAAAACCATTAAAGATGCAAAATCTAAGTCAAATCAACTGTCCTGCCTGGAGAAAGGCCTGGTGACATGGGTAGTTTGTCACTCAGGGTAGTTGTTCCTGTAGCAAAATGTTTATGACTTTTGGCTGATCTAGTCAAGTTATTCAAGCATTTGCTTTCCAAGAACTAAAAACCCCTTTCCCATGGGAATGGCTCATAGCTGCCTGCTTCTCCCCCACTTAACAAGCGGAGGCTGCTGGGATGTTCCTGTGGACGCGCTGCAGCCGCTCAGTGTTGCACCGGTGCCTTCGTTCCTGCAGCACCCAGAAAATCTCATCTGCTGTCAAAACCTCCAGTTTATCTCTTGCATAGATCATTTATGGCTATTTTCATAAAAGCCAAGTCCAAATCCTTGTAGTATATTAATCCCTAAAGGGGAAGTGGAAAGAACCGAAGTTCTCGGTTCTTTCCATACTGCATTCAGAGTCCAGTGTTACTTGGTGCTAGTAGTGAGATTTCTGGACTCTGTTTTGCTCAAACTGTGTTCTGTGTAATGGAGAAACGTTTCATCTCTCATCACGGTCCCTCTCCTTGCCCTTGCAGTCACCACTTGGTCGCCCGGGTGTACGAGAGCAAGGCTGAATTCCGGTCGGCTCTGCAGCACGAGAAGGAAGGCTACACGATCTACAAAAACCAGGTAATGAGCATGGGCTGCTGCCCTTTGTCATACTGCTTTCTGAGGAGAAGTGAGCGCTGCTGTCGACAAATAAATCCACAGCTTACAACTCAAGGAGGCAGAATTCCTGTCCTGTGGCATAAGTGACACCAAAGTTTACACCAAAGCAGTCTTTGAATGGGGTTTGTCTGCTCTTGCTCTTCCCTCATCATGGGACAGAAACTTCTGTTAGGGGCTTGGCCCTGGGGGGAGCGTGAGATGCTTTTTCCTGAAAGGAGGCATGTTCTGGCAGGGCACTGAGGAGCTGCTGTTTCCTTTCCTCTTTTGCATCATCTGTCTTGAACGGCAGAGTCAAAGCAGCTCCGCAGCTGAGCTGCTCCGAGAGGACCCTCGGCTGGCGGCAGCCCTAGGGGAGTGCAGCGGAGCTCGCAGCCGCCTCGGCCTGCGGGCTGCCTGGGCCTGCCTGCGCGGCCCGGCCGTGAGTCAGCCGTCACAGGGAGCGGAGCACGGCCTGGCGGAGGGAATGCAGCTCGCCCTGCCAACATGCTTCTACTTGACGGAAATGTGTGACTGACAGCAAGGCTCCTGCCGCACTGCGGGGTGGGGTTCGTGGTTGCTTCTGTTTGTTTTATTAATGTGAAGGGTGGTAAAATCCAGTTCCAGTAGATTTCTCTGAGGATGTTAAAGCGGCAGCGACCGGGAGTGCACACGGGTTTGGGTCCTCTCCTGACCTGTGAAGTGACTTCTGCTCTTTTCTGATCAGCTTGGAGAACACCATGAAAAGACCAAAGAGAGCTCCGAGTACTTGAAATACCTGACTCAGCAAGCAGTCGCTCTTCAACGCACAATGAACGAGATCTACAAGAACGGATCCAATGCGAATATTATGCCACTAAAGGTAACCTCATGCTTTGAGAGCCATCGAGAGCACTTGCTGCGGTGGTGAAGATTGAGGTCACCTGTAATAGGAGAGCACATTCGTGTTAGTGTGCAGACATAGGCCGATGCAGGAAATGGGGACAGCCACAACAGCGGCTGCAGCCACCTTGCAGGCAGGAGCTTTCTGCAAGGGCAGACGCTCAGAGAGACGCAGGGAGGATTTGTTCTCTGGGCCTTTGAAGGTCGCGGGCTCCACCTCTTTCTCCTGAGCTCAGGGAGTTGTGGGCTGAAGCCGATGGTGCTGCAGGGCAGCTAGAGAAAGGGGGGGACTGACCAGGCGGCCACACTGCGGGCCCTGCAGCACCCGCTGCTGGACCTGCCCATGCTGCTGACTCACCAGCTGCAGGCAGGTTGCTCAACCCAAAAATGCCGGGGTTTCCTCATCTTAGAAAGTGCTGTCATCCCCGTGACGGCGCTTTGTTCTCCTTCCAAGAACGGTGCAGGGCTGGGCCTGCCCATTTTGCCTGCCCAGCTGCGCAGGGACGGGGGCCACGTGGGGCCCAGCCCTGCGCTCTTATCTGCGCGCGCAGCGGCTGGGCAGTGCACGATAGCGCAGGCGGCTGCTCTCCTGCCACGCTGCCCCCACTGCACCACTCAAAGCGGGGAGCAGCACCACTCTCGTGGGGCTGGCTTGGGCTCCCCTCTCCCTGCCAATAACGTCAGTGTGAGGACTTCCAATGAATGCCCAGGTAATGTCCAGCAGAGAGGCTCAAACCCACAAGATAATACTGAGCCATCTTACCTGTGTTCTACAAACTTAGTGGAATAGTTGCTAGATTTGGGCTTATGTCACAGTTACTGCAGTTACTCCAGGGACTGTCCTGCTCTGGCACTAGGAGCCCATCTATCTTTGGAGCCCTTTTGCACCCTGATCAGAGCACAGTGTTAGCACCGTGTCCCATGGCTTGCTGTAGTTGCACATGGGGACACGGGTGCTTGTAACCATGTTTGTGAACACCCAAAACCAAGGCAAGGGGCATCTTCCTCATCTATGCCCATGGGATAAAATATGTGCAGAGATATGTTAGTGTTTGAAATTAATATGTTTGAGACTGAAGTCCAGTTCTTCTCATAGTACATACCGAATTTAACTCAAGTCCAATGGAATGCAAGGGAGAGGTTTCCCAAGGGGTCTGGGGACATTCAGATTTGTTTCTTTTTTATCTTAGTGTAAGGAGATGGAAAATGAGTGATGCTGTCTTGCAGCTAATAAAACTAGTGACTAATGTGAGTTTTAACTGTTAGTAACAGCTATGCCTTTCAGCATAGGAGGTGCAGGTTGGGGGGAACAGCTGTTGCTTGGTCTAGATTTGCTTAAGAGCCCTTAATTGTGCTGTGGATTTTTTGTTTTACCTTGTAGTTCACAGCTCCCAGTATGGCCAGTGTCCTGGAGCAGCTCAACATCATCAACGGGATTCTCTTCATTCCACTAAGGTAGCGTGGTGCTGCAGTTCCCGGCCTAACACTTGGCTTCCTCGGTCAAGCGGCTGCCTTCAGCTTTGATCCTGAGAAATCGTAATGCGCAGAGTTAGTCTGGCCTTGCGCAGCCTCCCACGGGGCTCCTCTGCGAGCTGAGATGTCCTGCCCGCCCACAGCAGCAAGACGGGGCCGCACCATGGGCTGCTGGGGCTCCAGGCAGGAGAAATGGAGGCAGGAGCCCTGCGCTAGCCCTCACAGAAGGGGCTCGCTCTGACTCGAGCGTTAGGGGCATCCTTCCCAGCAGCCCAGGGCTTGGCTACAGCGTGTATAGGGTGAGACCAGAGTAATGACCCTGATCACTATTGGCTTTTAAAGATCACTGTGTAGCTGCAGTGGTCTCTTCTAAAGTGAAATTTATATTTCACTTTATCGTTTACACTGTAGCTAGGACACTGAGAAGAGGGCTGAGCTGGGACCCTGTTCTTCAGACCTAGAGGCTGTGGGTGAAAGTCGAGCTGGGGACTGGTGCCAGAGGCAGGATTAGTGCCTGTCTTGGCAGCCCGCAGGCCAAGGGCTGCTCTGTCCCCGTCACCGTGGGAAGGCTGCAGCTGAGCAGCCACGTGCCAGAAACACGTCCTGGTGCTCTGCTCCTTGTCCCTGGCCTCTGCTCTGTTCCTAAAGCCCATCTAACTCCTGCTCCCCTTCCTGGTTTCCCCTCCAGCCAAAAAGACTTGGAGAACCTTAAAGCAGAGGTGCAGCGGCGCCAGCAGCTCCAAGAAAGCCTAAAGAGCGGTGAACAGCTGGAGCCCGAGGACAAAGCCCCGGAGGAGAAAGAGGCTGAGCCCAGCATGCCTTCTGCTGCCATCCCCCTAACACAGAGCTCTGCTTAATGTACCTCGCTTAAACAAAAAACAAAAACAAAAACAAAAAAAAAAAAAAAAAAGAAAAAAGAAAAAAAGTTTAAACCACCCTTTTCTGAACCTGAACCAGGGTCTTGGACTCCCCTGGAGCAGCTCCTCCTTTTTTTGACAATGTTATTGCACTGGTACAATTAATACACAATGCAAAGAACTAATCTGAGAAATGTAATGTGTCTGAGTGTGTATGTGCCCCGCGGCGGGGCCGGTGGCCAGAGGCAACAGCACGAGCGCCCCGTGCCATGCGCGTGCGGTGAGGTGGCCGTGGGCGCGCGCAGCGTCACCTCTTTCTACTCTGTACATACGAATTCCAAGTGAACTGGCTGGAGGTATGACATTTCTCAGGTCATTTTTATGTTGACTAAGGACACTGCTTTGCTAAAACCAGTACAGCCCCTCCCTGCCCCTCCACTGCTCGGCCACCTTGTGAGACATGGAGTTGAAGCCAAAAAATTATTTTTTTCCCTATCCCTATTCTAATTTGTGCTAAGAAAAACTAAGCAGCCATATTTGTAGTGCTCAGATGATTTAAGCCTGTAACGTGTGTGTATGTGTATGTAAGTGGGGAAATGTACAGCATTTTCTACATCAGGATATAGCCATTGGATTCCTTTAACCATTTTTTTTCTAGTTTTGGTTGGCAGATTGGCTATTTAGTAGAGTTTTTGTAACATTCACATTCTAATTTTCAAGAGATATATATATAGATATATATATACACATATTATATGAGATAACTTGCAGTTCCACCTCTCTGCTCTGCCTGCAGCTGAATAACTTCAGATACTGTATCCAAAGAGTGAGGGCTTGATGTCAAAAATCAATAAAGCGCACAAACTTACATTGCAAGGGAAACCCCAGTGCCTAGGAGAGGGTGACTGCGCTGGCCAGAAGGAACTGACCCGGAGTCAGGAGGGAGGCAGGGGAGAGGAGGAGATCCAAGTAGGGATGTGAGCAGAGGGGAAAAAGCACCTGTACTACCCGCTAATCAACTTTAACATGATTGGCAAAATTTGCCTGATTTAAATCACTAATTTCAGAGAGTCTAAAATGACTAGGCCTTGGGGAAGGTTCCCTAGCACTGAACTGTGTTTAACACCTTCCTGACTCTTGCACAGGGGGGTTGCGATTCGTCCTGGGGAGCTTCCATTGCTGGCAATGGAGGGTACTAGAACGGCTGAAGCCACTACGTGAACAGCGGTCCCCTCTCCCACCACGCACTTCCCACCATGGTTTTCAAGTAGAGCATGCTCTTTACCTTGACAAAGCGAGTCAGATTTAGCCACTGCAGACCATGGTATGCCGACAGAGTTGAATGTTCCTTTTCCCAACACGATCAAGCTGCAGAGCAAGTTATGATTGCCAGCTGAAACCGTGCTGTGCTGACAGAGTCCAGGCTCTCTCTTTTTTTGTCTGTCACGGGTCGTACTCTGCTAATTTGCATTGCTTCTTTTACTGACCTTCTGGAGAAACAAGTGCTGTCACTGTGCTCTGTACCGTTGGGGTCCTGTACTACGTTACAGGCGGTCGCAACTTTTGGTGGGGGGGAAGGGGAATAGGGAGCCGCCTCCAAGGTGTGGGAGGTGACAACACAGGAGGAGTCTTTACTGCAAAAGAACTTGCTCCTTTCTGAAAAAATCTGAATTTCCTGGAAAGCAATCAATAAATGACTACAGTGCATCTTTCTTACAAGATTTTTCTTTTGGTAGTGTCTTTCAGTCCATTAAGAGCCCTTTAACCTATTGTAGACACTTTAACCATTTCTTTAACTGTTAAGATTAATTTGGAGATACATTAACCCGAGCACCATCATCTTCGTCACATCTACCTTAAAAGGAGGAGCCATTAGGAAAGCCCAGACACTGCTCTGTGAGTGACACCATTCCCTTTGCTTTGCACAGGGCCTAATGCTCCTACAGCTGCAAATTTGTGTCAGGATTAGGCTGATGTGGCTGAAACTGGCCGCTGGTGCAGGGGCAGCAGGAGCAGTGATGTGGCCTTCTACATTGCTAAAGCTCCTACATGGTTTTTAAAGGAGGCAGTAACCTGCACAGCGCTTCAGTAAGCTGCATGGCAGACACTGGCATTTCAGTTTAATCCTGCCTCCTTCCTTCATACCCCTCCTTGCCTTATGCACAGACAGAGGGCCAGAAATGTGCAAGTTCTGGCTAACAAAACATCACAACCAAGAGCAACCTGAACACTATTGTATTGCAGTAATTTAATGACATAAGTTGCATAGTTCTCTGCACCTCTTCTTGACTTTGAATCGAGCTTTGACAGGGCTCCAGCTTGCTCTGATCAGCCACCATGTCCAGAAGGTTCAGAAACTGAACGCTGCTCTCCCACATGTGGGCTAACTGACATCTACTGGGCAACTAACTTATTAATAATTTATATAATTAAATGTAATCCACCTTCTCAAGAGATTAAATCTATTCATATCTGGGCCGAACAGGATTTAACACGCCATGTATACATATCAAGCAGAACTACTGACCTTATCTGCTCACATAACTAGCAGGAAACTGTATGGCAATTCTGCAGCAAAATGAGGTAATCACTTCAGAGGAAGATTTAAACCAGCAGCAATCCTGAAGGAAGCATACAGAAAAACATAGTTATTTTTAATCCTCCTTGCTTTCTTTCCCAAGAAAGCAATTCCCAGGATTCCCAGGATCAGGCACCACATGACATAAAAGACAGTTCAGTTTTTGGAAGAGTCACCAGGTAAACTGACTGCATTTTCCATTTGTACCATTTTGAGAAATGCCTACTTACGTGAATAAATTACCTTCCCAACGCAGAACAAAATTCCTATATTTGTAATTTCCCATTCAATCCTGCCATCTACAGAACGTTTTAAGATCATTCAGCCTCCTATGCAAATAAGCAAATGATGGAAACGGTCTCGGTACACTTAGAAAGCTCCCTCAAAGCCTAATTGACCTAAATCACAAAACCAAGGTGGAAAATTAAATTCTGGAGCTGCTCAGAGTCCTCCCGGCATTCCTTCCCCTACTCGCGATAAACCCGCTCCGGTGTCACAAGCGCGTGAGGGCTTCTGCTAAAGCCTTCCCGAAGGCAGCACGTGCCCTCCCGGCTCCCGCAGCCGCGGGGATACGGGCGGCCCGGCGGCTGAGGCTCCGCAGCCAGCACAGGCTGCGGCTGCGGGCAGGGCTGCCCTCCTGCCGCCATCGCCGCTTCACACAGCGACTCCTGCACAGTACAGCAACAAACAGTTCTTCAGCACCAGACACTTCAACCCAGCACCTAAAGATACAACTGAAAACCTCAGGGATGTCAAATGTTTACGTGGCTAGTCTTGAAAAACACAAAACCTCCACTACAGAACTAGCTCCCTTGCACACAGACTGCTCCAGGACCCTGTGCTGCTGCAGCAGTCACAAAAGTGGATCAGAACTCCTGCGGGCTGCAGGGAAGGTGGCTGGACACACAACTGCTGCGTTGTGCACAACCAGCGTGCACAAACGCTGTGTCGTGCACAACCGGCGCTTTCCTTCAGCGAGACAGGTGCCAGAACACACTCAGCACAGCAGCAAGGATAGTCCTCTAGACCACACACAAAACTTTGCCTTATTAAATCTGCAGTAAAACAAAAACTCATTTTATCATACTTATAATCACAGCCTTACAGCATTCTAACTCTAACCAGCTGCCTTAAAAATACTTCCTATTTCTTAGTTCCAAGCAGATTTGGAATTAAAGTTAGCTAAAACATAGGTGTGGAGCAAAATCTGAAGGGTGAAACACCAGTAGCTTTTTTTTCAAAATAGTTTTAATTCTTGCATCCAAGGAAACAAAAACACATCTAGTTTTATATGCATTTAATAGTTTACCAATTGGTACAATAAGATTTTTTTAATATGCAGAAAACATGAATAAATTTTGTTTTACACAGTCTGAGAGCAACAAATCTTACTGTAAAACACAGAGCAGTATTATATACATTCCTTTACTTTTTTTTTTTCTTTTTTTTTTTGTGTGTCAATATATTCAGTTAACTCCTACAGTCTGGGAACTGTTTTCTCCAATTGCAACCTCTAATATCGATCTTACGAAAAAGATCCGACGTTTGCCTTCATGCCAATGTCAGGATCAACTTCTAAGACGTGAAGATTTTGCAAACTCATCTTCCGAATGAACCTGGGAAGCCTGAGGAATAGGTAGGACAGGAAAGCAGCTACTTACATGACACAGTGGAAAGATAAAAAGGCCAGTTAAATCCAGTTGTGACTTGCAAATCCAACTCAACCTTTCCCACACCTAATTTTTTTTCCCTAACATTTTATACATGTATTTTATTAGCTAAAATATTCCTGGTATTGATTTTTTTTAAAATACACTGGACTTTATGCACAGCTGGACAGCAAATAATTCTAAGTGCATTTTTCCTCCACTCAACTCAGCATTTTTATATTCAAATCATTAAAAGGATTATCAAGCCACCACTGTCTACAAAAACAAAGTATAATCTTTTTCTTTTAAATAGCTTTCATGCGAGTCAAAAGCTATTTAAGAGTGATATTATCAGGCAGTTCACATAAAAACAGGAAGAGGCAAACAGGAGAAGCAGGGTACTGACAGTATAAGTAGACTGGGCTTGGTGAGTCTATAGCCAAAGCTTTCAAAATACTACAGTGCTCCACAGCCCTTGGACAACTTGCTAGCAACTATTTTTTTCTTTTTTTTTTTTTTTTCTCCTTTTTAATTAGTGCCCCGGGCACATCATTGGTCACACCATACACAAAAGCAGGACGGTTTTTTAATCTTCTAAAGTGCAAGATGCTGTAAAAGATCAACTTCCAGATTATGCCTAAACCACAATAAATGTTGCACTTTTTAGAATGCACCTAAGACTTCCTGGGCACGTTACGCTTGCGCGGCACTGGAATGTCTGTCCGGTTTTACGCCAAAACGACGCCGACAACAAAATCTGTATTGTCTATTAAGTAATGGGTTTCTATAGTTGTGATTTTTTTTAAAGCCATGCCAATTTTTAAAGGAAAGTGACAAAGCAGCAGTGAACCTCTTAAACTCTCCAATAATTTATTTTATAATCCAAACCAGTAAGCTCATTAACGTATTTATCACAGGAAAGGCACAGGATTAGACAGCTGACAGAAAGCATTGCAAATAGCGGAGAAGTTCAACAGTGTAGTATCAGGGAGCAACCCTGCAGGAAACATCCAACTCCTGTGCTGTGGCTTTTTTTTTTTTTTTTTTTTTTTTTTTTTTTTTTTTTGTCTTAAACAGGGCTTTAACTTTTGATCCGTTCCGGACCATCCCTGAGATTATTCACTGCTTGATAAAGGAGAAGGTTGCAAATTGTAATGGAAAAGTACTCAGCAGGGTGTTTCCTACAAGCAATTAAAATGCTGTTTCGTGACTTCGCTGTTTGTCCCCATAAACAGCTGTACGCTAACGGGAAAAAAATGCAGTGGACAATTCCACTTAATAGGTACCTGTAACTTCTCATTCATGTCTATTTACATACGCGGTGAGGTTTGCTTTACACGCAGTGTTTCTAGGTCCTATCGGGAATTCGGTGTGATGTACTAGGTGATGATGCAGGTTAAGATGCACTATTAAGATGCACTATTATCTGGAATCCTCAGAGAGGACAGAGAGCAGCAAATTGTTCTAGCCCCAACAGCTAACAAAGCAAATGATACTTTATCTGTGCATGCTTAACTGCAGAAACACACACTTAAATTATACAAGCCACTGGATTTAAGAGACTAGCCTGAATCTTAAACTGGCTCCAAAAGCGGCACACGTCAGAGCTCCGTTTCTCAGCTCCTGGAGCCAGGCCCTGCGGAGCAGAGCCTGCTGCGCGTGCCCGGGAACAAACCTGCCCTCACCGCTTCCCAGCGGACGCCTCCGGCCCACTCCATGCTGGCCAAGGAGTCTCAGTTCTAAAAGGGACAGTTTTAAAAGCCATGTATTAAACAAAACAAATAAAATAAAGCACAAATTCGCCTGTTAAAAATATCAGACTGGTACTTCATTATACTGTAAATTTTAAGTGGATTTTTAAAAAGACCTGGTTAGTTCAGTAAGTACTGGAACTCTTAATTATCTACAATGGAATTTGTCACAAAGATGCTGATTAAAATATTAACTTATATCTTCATTCACTTCAGGTCAAAATAGGTAGCTTTAGGGATATGCAAATTAAAACTGTATACACCAAACAATGCAAATACTAATTACCAATTCAGGCTTTTTTTTTTTTTTTTTTTTTTAATGGTTACTTGATAGCATCATTCTCACACATGGATTTTTCAGGTGTTTTTTTAAAAGCTTCTATCAGTTTGAATCTGCCATTATAATCTGATGTACAAGGTTTTTAGTACTTTTCTTTAAAGCATTTAAATACTGTATCCCAAGATATTTCTCAATATGCAAATCAAAGTAAGTTTTTATTCAAGCCACATTATGTCTTCAAGGTATATATAACCTCATTTCAAAAAGGTTTCCAAGGAGGCACTAAAATAAAGAAACCTTTGTAGACCCCAACCTCCTGCATGTGAGTATGAGGGAAATGTACTTTATACTGTTGTGTAATGAGAATTGCACATTTCTAACACACATTGAAAGCAAACAAGTTGTACCATGGCAGTCATTTGGGAGATTCAGCTCTATTGGAAATCTGATCACTAAATTCTAGTGGGATGGACAAACAACTCCTCCTGGAAGTCTGTCTAGCATAAGAAAAAACAAACAAGCAAAACAAAACAAAAAAGAATGTGGTTTAAACTTAATAGCACAGCTTAACCATTCCATGACCAAATAAAAAATAAATACATTTATCACATCAGCTGCTACTAAGATTTGTTGTCTTATTTCAGTTTTACAGTTAGTTATATAAATATACCAACCCTTGTGTGATAGGAGGCCAAAACAAGTATATTCCGTTGATTTGGCAAATGTTTCATGACAAATATTCCAAAGTTTAATTAATTTCCATTAATTACATATAACATTCAGAAGACTCTGAATTGCAGCCTTATTATCTAGTATCCTTAGAGAAGATTTATTAAGCACACTTAAGTGATGTTACATAGATACACATTTCTGAAAGAGCCCTACAAAACTTTTCCCAAATGAGGTCACCAATTCAGGCACCAACAGACAGCAGAAAGAAAAACAGGTATAATTATCCGACATAGAACGACACTGTCAACTATTCAGTTAAGTGCCCTATTTCAGTTATCCAACTTCTGCCTTCGTAGGTCTGATGTGACCAATGCCAGCCCATGTTCTTAAACCTATGGTACTTCTAGACAACGTATGTAAATTTACAGTATACAATTTGGATTCACCATGCATGAATACTTTGTGTGTAACATTTAATAAGCTCAATCTACATCCAGAATAATTTACATGAAAGGACAATATTTATTTAAACAGAGCTCAATGGGTAACCATGGTATCTGAGTGCATCCAGAGGAAAAGGGGGTCAAATGTGAATTCAATCAACGGCACTCCCACACTTTTACTGTTTGATCTACACTTCCAGTAACCACATATGGTGCCGTCTTGTGGAAATCTGTGGGGAAAGAAAAGCTGATGTTAAGGAGGATTGCAACAACTGACTGTTTTCCAATCTCACTGAAAGTGATATCAATTCCATGACTAGACTAAGCTCTGCAAGTCAGCTGTTTTGAAGGCACATTTTCTAATGACAAAATTTTCCAAAATAAGAAAATATATTTTTAGTTCAGTACAAAAGATCCTATCTAGATTTCTTTTCCATCAAAAGTTCTAAAAGGGGAGTCTCAAATATCAAATTGATAAAGTCCTTGAACTTTGTACACTTACAGATAACATTGTTTATTTAAATATGAAGGCAATGAAAAATAACTTAAGAAATTTAAACTTTTCACCTTGCAGTAGACAATACTGGCTGTGAGACAGTATTTCAAAAGCTTAAAACATACCAACACACGCACACATATGTGTGTGCATATACTTTTTTTTTTTAAACAAGACCTCAAAGTATTTCATATATGCAAATCAATTTTGGACTGGGTTCACAGACAGTATGGAGAAAATAACCAAGAGGAACTAGAAAGCTTCATCACTTAGAGCTTCAGTAAAGCAATCCTTCAACTGAAACCACAACTTTCAAGAGTGTAATATTAATAGTAGTAGTTGATGTTATTCATGTTCTTTAACTTGGGACTTTTCTTAACCCCTTATTATTCAACTGGATTCAATGATTTAAGAGTAAAGTTAATTCAGAAATCTGAATTTGATTAAAAAAACCTTAGTAGCCCATGTCAGGTGCACTGCTAACTTAGCTTCACTGAAGAAACCACCAGGGGAGAATAAAGAAACAACCAGGATTCCAAAATAAAAGCAGTGTTATTAAGTGGTGGCTTTTTGTGCGTTTTTGCTGTCTGGGATTTTGTTTTGCTTTGTTGGGGCAGACGGAAAACAACCTCTATCAGTATCAAATAATACTGATGAGAAATAGTCATAAATTTGCAGTAAGAATTTTTTTTTTTTTTGCTCCCTGCCTTTCCCCTCTCTCATTTAGGGGCTGACAAGCATTCATAATACAGCATTCCTTCACATCCCCACGGTGAAAGGCTACAGACCACTCTTGCACTTAATTTCTTCATTCTCTGTACAACACTGGCAACAGTATTAGAAAGTCCAAAGAATTTGAAATTTGTACCTATCCTTATGTGAATAAAATATACATAGCACAGAAACTTACTGGGTTCCTGAATGCAAATATCTAGCCTGGTGGTCAACTTGAGTTGGTGAAGATGTAGAAAGAAAATGCATGTCTCGTTCCGTTTTGCAGTAAGCATTGCAGAACAATACATACCCAACGAGGTAACAAAGTGTTCGTGCGCGTTGAGGGTTTTCATGCATCGTTTGTTCTTGAAGTCCCAGACACGTAGAGTCTTGTCATCGGCACAGCTCAAAATAAACTTTCCCCCAGAATGGAACAGAACGCCACGTACCCAGTTATCATGGCCCACCTTACATACAAAGGGAAAATCAGTGAAGGGAAGAATATTTTAAGGGTTAAATCTTCTACAATTTATACTAGGGCAGATTGAGTAACAACATTCCCCTTCTTGCAACAATAATATTTAGCTTTCTAAAACCTAATAAATTGCAAAGTTTATCTTTGCTTTCTATTATTATACTCTAACAGGACTACTGACAGTACAAGTTCCTGTCCTTGAAGACAAGGAAACAGGAGCCCCTCTGATCTGCACTGCATTCTGCTCCCCACCCCAGCAGCTCTTCTCCAGCCTGAATCCAGGCGGGAAGGCGACAGCCCATAGCGTAACAGCAACACAAACACACTGCACGCACAGTACAACGTGTAAGGCAGAAATCTGAACGTTAGGAGCATCTAGGTTCCAAACAAAACAAGTTATTCACCCCTAAACTACACCACAGTATACCAGCATCTATAATGCACACACTGAGTATTTCCTAGCAACAATGAAAGCTGAAAGACAGAAGCCATTAGAACTGCCTATAGTATTGATAGTATTTGTCTTATTTCAGTGAATCTGGCAGCTCTTCAAAAGGCAAAGAGCACATAAGAGAGCTCATTCCTTTACACTGGTGTTACGTATGCAGTTATAGCCACTAAAAGTGGCCTAATAAACTTACAAGGGTCATAAGGCACATGCCAGTGCTAATGTCCCACATCTTAATGGTCTTGTCTCTGGATCCAGACAACAGAAAAGGCCCAGGCTTGCCACTCTTCTTAGTCTACAGAAAAACAAGACTTAAGTTATGACATATACTTCTTTTTTTTTAAAACAGATTTATTAGTAAGAAAATTAGATCATATGATACCACAGCAAATAAAAACACAATGCTCAAGCGGAGATTCAAAGATTGTTATTAACACTAGAAAAAAAGGGAAAAAATGAAATGAATTAAACAATTTGTTCAAAGAGTGGCTCTATTTCCTGCTGGCAAACCAAGCCAAATCTGACTTTGAAACCAAAATTGCCTACAGCAAGACAGTTTTTAATTTTTTTCCCCAATTTCTGCTTGCATTTCTGCTTGTAATCATAAAACATATGAACTAAAGATTTAATTCACAGAACTTGAAGTGTTTCAGTTAAGAAGCTAATGTAACTTGCTTCTTGTTCAAAGCTAAATACTGCAGTGTGATGTATGTAGTTATCAGACCAGCAGAGGGCAGGGAAGACACCACTCCAGATAACAAATGCTGCAAGAGGAAAAGAAGATTTGGAATTTAATTATTTTTAATTAAAGGGCGGAAGGATCTTTTCAGTCAAGTTTTGCTTGCATCCCTAAATAATCTGAAAAATCGACCACTTGACAAGTTACAGTACGTCTTCAGTGAATCTACTTTTCCCATTTAGGTCACATTCACTTACAAGAAGTTTACATAAAGCTTCCCTTCTTCAACCTCATACAGGTCTTTGAGAATACTTTCAGCATAAAACATGATGTGACAAAGCAATATTAGCATAGCTAATTTGGTAAAAATGACCACTGCCCACAAAGTCAATTCTAAGGCCTAGCTGGGCCTTAGAATTGGGCCTTCAAACTCAACAAGGTTATTTGTTTTGAACTTTAGGTGCCCCTTAATAAGCCTTCCTTAAAGATTCTATAACAGAACCAGAGAACATTGTACACATGATCATACAAATGGGGATTTTAGAGAATGCTTTCTCCTGTCATTAACTTGGTACTGTAAAAGACCGTGGTCAAAGCTTAATTCAAGCACAATAACATTCTATATAACACCCAGAGTCACTCATGTATGCACTTCTGGCTCGCTACTACTACTACTACTGCTTCTGGCCCCACTCTTCATCTGCTGTGACCTCATCTTCATTACTGTAATCTTCCAGTTAGGTCAAGTAAACTACCTCCATCCTTCTTTAAGGAAATATGTTAAAGTGAGCCCATGTTCACTCTTCTCAGACATAGGCCATCTCTCTAAACTTCACTTCCACCAGTGCAAAGACAAGCTCCCACTGTTAAGCCAGTAGAGCACAGATCCTATTATGCCAAGATATGGGATTAAGAGTACTGCAAACGTACTCAAGAGAGGCCCATAGACCTGCTACATCATCTGCCAAGTACTTTGAAACCAGAGTTTACCTATTTCAGTACTATCCAGTAAGTTATGTTTACAGCGTAGACAAAATCTGACTGGTGTGCATTGGAAACCTTACCTCTGATCCCGTAGCTTCTGATATGGTGGAGTATGAGCTCTCGGGAGCCCAAGAAATGCACTCTACCACATGCTCATGCTCTCGGAGCTCAGCTTTGCATTCCTTTGTCGCTACCACCCAAACACGCACTGTCTGGTCATTAGAACAGCTGGCAATTAAGGTGCCATCCTGGTTAGGCCGCACCATGCGCACCCATTCTCTGTGTCCCGTAAAAGTCTTCACACAATAACTATTTAAAAGGGAGAAATACAGCATAACTCAATTAACACTGCAATTAAACCAATATATAAGCGCCTTTGAAATGTAACGATGCTCGATCTCTTCTTAGACATAGACTACTTTAGAATGGATGTATCAATTCTAGCTGATGATGTACAAAACCATAAAGCCAATTCATGGATAAGGAGCTCATTGGATAAGGAAAAAAAGAGGCAGTTAAAAACAAGTAAACCCTTAATAAGATATAAACTAGTATGTGCAGAGCAGCAGGCAGAAGACAGTTTGCATTGAGTAGGTATTTAAGAACAAGTCGGAACTTAGAAGCAATTCAGATAGTCTTCGACAACAGCTCTAAACAAATCAATGGATCAAAGATACTAATGAAGAATGAAAGAAACAGTAAGGCAAAAAATTGGAGGCAACGTCTTGATTTGTACCAAGAAAGGTAACATCTCCTTCCTCCTTTCATGTCCCCTTAAACTTGTGGTTAATCATGGCATTTATATTCATATCCAATCATGTGCTATGCCTCTATAGCTCCCATAAAGATAAAGCCAGTTACTTCTAATTAGTGGCTATCAAAGGCCTAAGCTTAATGATTTAAAGCAGAACCCTTCAGCTGTTGATTGCGAAGGGCATGATATCATATCTCAATTCTTGAATGTCAGCAAGACATTTCTGCTCTATGTCATTCCACTCCGTATTAAGAAGTGGCTATGTTTGTTTTCTTTACATGGTGATGTTTAACTAGGTCTGTACTTACCCTGTTTGAACTTCCCACATTTTGATAGTTTTATCCCTTGAAGCAGACACTATATGATCTCCATTGGGCATGATGGCTACTGAAGAAACATTATGATCATGACCTAAAAACAAAACCAGATTATTTGTAAGCGATACTCTAATACTGTTTCACACATCACATAGGACTATTTATTTGTCCTGGACAACTATCTATAGCAATAGCCTGTAACGTATATTCTATAGGATAATCATTACATGTAAACTTGAGTTTTTCTGAAAGAATCATCTACATTTTTAGAATCACATAGCTCCAGTCACTGAGCATCATCTGGGATCATTCAAAAACTTCTTCTGAAGTTGTCGTAAAATCAGCTACTTTGCACTACGCAAGTGACATTTTTACAGCTGTAAAAGCTGGCATAGTTTAGAAGACAGAGCTACTACCAGCCGCTGAGGAAGTTAGAGCATTTTCTTTAAAGAGAATTTATTTCCAAAATTACAGAAGTTGCAAATAATTAAAACTTTTAATTTTCCAAGTGACAAACATTAGAATCCACTCTTCTGGAAAAGACTGAACACAAATTGCTTCATCCCTGACAAGTACATTAGGGAGGTAGAACAGTGTAGAAAAAGGTAATTTAACTTGCTTGAGGATTTAATTTTTAGTGCTAAACCCATCTAACTGCCATTTCACTTCCAGATCATTATGGGATACTTTCCACAGTACCACAGATAACAGATCTGAGATGCTATTTCACTCTCCAGGCACCAAGTACATACTTCCAGAGCACTAAATGCATAAAGGTATTGCCCTTTTCTTTGGGGCAACACTCTGGTTTATATCCTCTTTCCACACTAGCAGTTTCCCTGGATCAAAACAACAAATAAAGGAACAATAAAAAACAAAACACAAAACTCTCTTCATTTAACGGACTGCTAAGTCAATCCTCTATACACCTTACCATGCATAGTTCTGATGCACTCAAAGCCCTGGAAATCCCATAGCTTAATGGTCATATCAGCAGAACAGGAGGCCAACAGTTTGCCAGTGTGGTCAAAAGAAATATCCTGCACAGAGTCTGTATGCCCCTTAAGGGTTCGTTCAAAGTCCCCCGTCTCATAATCCCACACCTGACAAGCAAACAGGAAATCTGTTAACAGCAACTTATTACTTGTTGTTTTCTTCAGTTTTGCATTTGCACTCTGCAGACTAGTCTGGCACCTTATTCAATAATTAAGAGACAAAGAAAGATTGCCCTAGAAAAGCTTTACAAGATAGAAAAATAAGCACTATATGTGATTGCTACATACACGCTAATTGAATTTGTGTATTGTTAATTCTTGTTTAGCTAACTTAAAACATCATAAATATAGCAAGAAATGTAAATTCTGTTGTATTTTTTTCAGGTCTTAACAACCCCAAACCTTTACAAATAAAGGATACCAATTCAGAAACCACCAGACAGAATGAAAACCACTTGGTGCAGCTCGTTTCTATACACTCCTTTCTATACTAGCTCACAGTTCCCATAATGCAGCCAGGTTTCAGCAATAAAAATACTTAGGAGTAATCCCCTTCCTTCCCCGCTGCCTCCCCACAAGCTTTACTGTGGGCTCCAGAAATTGTTTCCTGCCCTAGAATCAAACAACAAATATTCTACGTACTGGAAATATTCAAAGCATGCTAGTTCAGGAATGATGAACCAAATCATTTCCAAGAGTTAATATCTGATATGTAGGCATTAGCTAAATTACAGAATTTGTCAGAGATTAAACAAATATTTGTCATTAAAAACCACAACAAGAAGGCGTGAAGTCCCCATTCTCACCTCCTAATTAAGTCAGTCTCCTATCATTCAACCACGGACAAAAGCTTTTGAAACAGCATGTTTCTACAGATTTTATAGTGAGTCTCTCTCCAGCACAATATTAGACATTTCATTTTAAAGATAGAAAAAGAGGAAAAGAAATTGATTCCTCAATAGATTTCACTGGCAAAACAAAGCGGCAACCATTGGGGATGCCACTGAGGGTGAAACAGAGATGCAAAGCTCTACCTCAAGAATAAGGAAATTTATCCTGGGTTTTGATAGGAGGCAGCAAAGAATAAACGAAGCAAAGGGTAATTACTCTCCTCTAACACACACACACACACACACACACACATTTGCTCACACACTTTTCTAGTTATTATTGCAGATTATCTTAAGTATTTTCCTCAAGTTAAAAGATAGTAAAAATACCTTGAAGTTATTGGAACAACTTTCAATCAATACTGAGCATGTCTAGTGTCAAATGCTGATATTACATATTAAATTTAGAGGATGTGTAATTTTCTGTAGCAAGCACATACCTTTATTGTGGCATCCTCTGAAGCAGAGACCATAACACTGAAGACTGGATGGAAAATTACTCGAGTGACAGGACTCCTATGTCCGCTCAACGCATACTTCTCTGGAGGGCGGGGAATCCACTCTTTAGGGTCTCGTTTCTGACCAAGGGGTCCACCTGATGTAAACTCTTCCTTAGCTTCATTCAGCTTCGATTCTAATTCCATAACCTAAGTTTATGATTTTTTAAAAAGATTGTTTACTTTTCAGTCGTAAAACAAGGTCCAACTCACCTTCGGTCATTAACAGTCTAAACACAAACAGGCTCCCCAAAACCACAGCAGAGCAGAGACTGCAAAGATCCAAACCAGTTACTGACATTCAGTAGCATTGTTATTTCTAAAACTTAAAAGCTAAACTAATCACTGAATTTATTGCCTTCCAACTTCCCAAGCACACAGATGTTTGAGTAACGAGTCCAAAGGTTTGTTAGCAATTTTGACAAACTATTCAGAGATCTTGCTAACAGAAGAAATTCTCTTACTGTACTTAATTTGTGTATACCAGAGAGAGCATGCAGGTTAACCAACAGTAGAAAGACTAAAGGCACAGCAAAATCCTAGATATGTTAGCATGCTGTGATTCTTTTTAGTGCTATTAATGCACTGAGGACCTACTGAGTTCTGTATTGTCCACTTACAGTACAGTCACTTGCTCTAGGGCACTACATTTAATGGTTTATTCCCTTTAAAGTAATGTCTGAAGACACTATCAGAAAAGGCTTTTACCTTGTTCTAAACCGGTCAAGCCTTCTGGAGACATCCATTCAACCCTCCAATTCACAAATTGCCATAGGGCACCACTTCCTAGCTTCATAAATTGCATAAACAGTCCAGAAGGTCAAGTCAAGAAATGTTTATAAAAAAAGCTGGAAGTTATGCCTTTGCTAGTACTGAGGCAGATGAAACAGTTTCTAAAACAAGGATTGTACCATTTTCTCCTACTCAAGTTAGTGAAATTCATCTTTGGGGCATCATTTACCAAACTCCACATTTGTCTGACAAAAAAGGTAACATTCTATTCAGTGACAAATGTTCTGCATAAAAAAAATCCATTAAATCTCTCCACTTACCTTCTTTTGTAATCTTATAACTGATGTCCATTTTTTCTCCAGAAGTCCAGCGTACTTCTTATCTAACTCTTCATTCTGGAGGAGGGTGAGCGTTGAAATGAGTAAGTATCAGTTCTGCTATTTATCAGTTTCTCAAAAGCAATATAAACAGCTCATCTTAATAAATTCTCATAACTACTTCAGGAGCATTTGTAAAGCCTTATCTGTAGGAACAATCAATAGAAAAATAAGGAAATACTCTTTACAGCGTTACACTGCAATCTTTCAGATTTACTGAAGTAATTTCATTTCTGCTTCAGAAACATGAACGGAGACATTTTTCATATTTTCTTGTGAGGAAGTCCCATGGAACTTTTAAAAACTGTATTTTCTTATTTCCCTCAGGACCATCTAGCCTATTTAGATCACCTCTTTAAACTCTGATAAGAGAAGACTTAATTAGCTTGATGCATAAGGCTGATAAAGGGATGGTATTAGGATTTTCAATTATAAGTATGGTATTCCAATTTATCAGTTCTACTTATATACTACAAAGAGATGGAAGAAATTAAGACATACCTCAATCAAGCATTTTGGAAAAAGAACAATCCAAGACTTTATTAGGGAAGAGGCAAGGATTTATCAAAAGCCAGCACACAGAAGATTACTGCTAAATCCAGATCTCTCCAAGGAAACTTAAATTTAAGGAAATGCTCACCTCTAATGCTAGTAAATGACAAGTTTAAGGAACAAGTAAGAATCAACTGTTATAAAAGCAAATCACTGCAATTAAGCTGCAATAAATGACTGGCTCCAGTCACAGCATCTATATAGCCTGACAAAATAGAGTTGTTTACCAAACTTGACCAGCTTAAATTAAGTATTTAGGCTTGTTCTTATGTTATACCATTCATCAACATTTTCATGCAATGATGTAAACACTGACCCAGTTCCAAATACAAAATAGACTTCTGCCATTTGCTCTGTACTATAAAAGAAAAGACAAGCACGATTTTGTCTTCATGGTTCTTAAACATTGCTATGAGAAATCAGGCTCCAAAGCTGCACAGTCTTGCATCATTTCAAATCAAGTTACAAAAGAGGTCTTCAGTTTTCTGACTTTGTATAGTAGAAAGTTTTTGCTTTTATGTAAGCTTCAATAATAACGAGAGTTAAGCAATCGACATAGGTGTGGTGGGAAGGTGAGTAAAGGGGGAGACACAGACATGGCAGCAGGAGACTCAAATCCCATGCACTGCAATTAAATACACTCTTGTGAACACGTGTGTTATCTTTTGCTAGCAATTAACTGCTAGCTTTGTTTTCCAGTACCCTTCATCTCAGAGAATCTAGTCCTCCAAGATTTAGATCTTTAAAATGCCACTAGAAGAATCACTCATTGTAAAGGTGAGTGGTAGTCAGGCAGGAAAAATAAATGTCAAAAGCACACCTAGTTGATGACCAGAATAAGAGTTTTGCTCATAAATCTTCAAGTCAATGAATGATTATTTTTGAGCTTTATGCTAACACAACAAACTGTGCGAGCTCATCATCTCCAAATCTCACTATGTATGACTGAATGGGTAACTTGTAAGGATATGTTCAGAATGAAAGCAAATCTCATCAAATGCTAAATTCCTTATTTCAAATACAGAGAATTTTGGTTTAGACTCACCACATCTAATTCAGCTTCCTTTTTAAAAACTGAATATGCCTCTTCATAGCCGTTAGAACGAAGGTAATCTGCTATTGCTCGATTTCTAAAAATAAAACAAAACCCAGTATCTTTAGCCACAGTTTGGAATAAAAGTACGTCATAAAGTCATTTATACGCGGCATTCAAAACAAAATTAGTATTTAGCCGAAGTGAAAGAAACCACAGCAGCACGTTTGCAGGGATAAAAGGTTACTTTTAGCGCCAAGTTGAGATGTGTTTCATTCACAGGGTTATGCTGCTTCTGAAGTCAGAGTAAGTGGTTTCAGCCTGGGCTGCAGGAGCTGAGCGACATCCCACATGTTCCCAGGGGCTCCAGTGCACATATCCCTTGGCGCACCCTCCCCAAGTGCCTCGCCTTGGTGTCCACACACTAGCTTCTCATTAAACCCCATTAATATACTTGTGAGTAACCCCATGCTCAAAGCCTTTCCTCAAAACAGCTGAATATGCAGAGCAAATCTGCTGCAGCACCAATATCAAAAAGCAAATATCCAAGTATAAAATATCTACAATTAAAGAGACACAAATAAAACAAGCATATCCACTAAGAAAGTATCACTTTGGGGAATTCTTCAACAAGACAGCCTTCATGGTAGGAGTATTTGAGAGCTAACACTTTATATAAAACTAAGAATTTCAGGTTATAACTAGTTTTACATGTTCATGAAATCATTGAAGCATACAACAAGTAGCATTTGGAAATATAACATATTGAAATGTGGACGTTTGAGCTAAATTTACAATGGTAGCATGCCAGCCCATGACTTCTTCCCTTTCCTCATGCCCTAAAGAAACTGCATGATTTCACAGGTGCTGCAGTTCCACACAAACAGTTGGAAGATCTCAGATATGTGACTGACCATCCTTATAGCTACCTCCTGATTCAGGTTTCCCCATATCTTAAGAATTCCTTATCCGAGAGGAACTGGGCTTTCCTTTCAATGCCTCCTTCCTGAATATTACACATATCTAATCTCTCTTGGACACTCTAATTCTAAATATGTCACTGTATGCAAGCAGAAATGTTAAGTTTCTCCTTCAGAAACAGGGAAATTCGCTAAAACAAAGCACTGTTCTCTTCTCAGACTTCTGAAGTAAATCCCAAGTCACTGTTAACTTCCTACTTCCAGTTATAACAATTCATTATTTCCACTTCTCCATTAACCTATTTCCTCTTTGAAGTCTTTGCCAAGAAGAACTTCAGAGAGTTGCCAAAAATTAATATGTTTAAACTCTGGTCATGGCACTCTCTATGCTTTACAAAGAAAACTTGCACAGTACTTAAATGCAAGTATTTTATATCTTAAAATACACCAAACTAACAAGTAAATTGCAATGCAGCACATCCTGACCACATGCTTCTGATAACAAAATTGTTATAATTTACACAAAAGAAAGAACTCATTAATCAGTTCAGACTAAATATTACTGCTTATTTTAACCCTTTTGGAACTTTTAGTGACTGAAACAAAACAGACGAAAATAAATGAAAATGAAAATTCACAACCCATCTTGGACAGTTTCTAACTTCAAAAGGCAGCATTCTTATACCGTAACAGTTCATTTAAAACAATTAAGACTATGTGGTTTTCTTCTATTCTTTGCTGTACTTTCACTTCATACAATAGATAAGCCTATTTTCGTTGTTAAGGGATCATGAACAAAAAGCATTTAAAGATCTGTGTGATGTTCATTTTGCATAAAACCAAACCCAAATTCTTCCTTCCAGTCCATGCAGAAACAGAAGTTTTGTAAATTAAATGTTGATTCGTTCCTGCCTATCTATTTGCAATGAACAGAATACTGAAGTGCAGTGCAAATCCTTTCTCCTCCAGTCTTCTAGGTCCACCATTTCACAATTCCATTAACTCCAGAGTTTTTATCAAAAATAAGACCTTAAAAATCAAAACCATAATAAACAGTACTAGAGCAGAATGTGAACATGACTACTCTGTAAATCTAATTGTCTAATTTAATGTTTAATGAGCATGAGACAAAACCAAAGAAGCCATTCCTTACAACTCATCTCGTTGCCTTTGTGACAGCACCATTGTGGCTGCGAAGCTGGGTTAGGGCGGTTCAGCAGCAGCTGCCTCCTCAAGATCCAAAGTCTTAAGAATCCTGGATCCACAATTCAGTCTGCCACAGAGTGGCCTAGAGCAAAAGTGTTTCTTCAGACGTGAAATCCACTAGGAAACTGGGAGGCATTCAACAAGGAAGATTCATTCCATCTACAAGGAAGAGAAAGAAACTGTTAATTTCCTTTAAATGAGCATTCCCGGTCTGCCTGGACTGACACAAACTCAGATCAGAACAAACTCTAGACAGAGCAAATCCAGTAAACCTGTAATCACTCCCTTGCACTGCAAGGGCACCATCTGAAACAGCAACAGCCAATCTGAGCTGAGCAATCTGGAGAGGCTTACACACATTTGTAAACCTCTCTCTCCCCTACCATTTCTCCATCAAGAAACAGGGAGTTGAAGGGGATCTCTTCAATTACAGTTCTGTCCTGTTTCATGGGTCACCTTATCATAATTCCTTTTGACAGGAAGAAAAAAACCTCCTACTTTAAAGTCTACATTTTGTACTCATTACTTCTACCACAAAGCTATCCCCTAAAATCCTCTATCCTTATATTAGATTGTCTTTTGCAGACCTGTCTCCTCAAACTAACAGCAGCAAGGTTCATTTAAGTTCAGCTGCCACATATACTACAGCTCAGCTAATGCTTTCCTGCATCCCTCAAATTTAGGGACAGAGTTTAAGCAAAGAAAAAAATGTTCCAAGAAGAGACTGCAGAAGATGTTATGGCACACAGAGGTCATGGCTAATGGCATAAAGACACACTCAATTTGACAATAACTTATTTGTGGCACTATACCTGGTAGTTGTCTTGACTTTACCCAAATGGTGTCTTTGAAGACTACAGGTATTAATACAAACATGAGTTGTATTTAGGTACTTATATTTGACAAATCACTCTTTCTTCTGACTAACAATATGTGAAAAGTGGCAAAGAATAACATTCTAAAAGATAGCACTTGCTTTCTTTTTAGTCTTGTACTAACCCTGTTTACATGTAGTTAAATCTAGTCTGCATTTGGGATACAGCAAAAACTCAAACATGTACTAATCAGCACAACAGAGCTCCCTGGCAAAGGGCTAAGGAGTGTGTTCAGATTGTGACTCACTCTGACAAGGGAAGCCAGTTCAGATTATTTCAGAATCTGATGTGCTCAAGATAGGGTGCAGGTCAGAAATTCTGCCTTTCAAAAGCACATAGACAATGTGCAACCTGTTATACAGTAATATGGACTTCAATATTCTTACTGCACAAACTACTTCTACTGGATAGTTTTAGTCTTTGTCAAGGAGTCACCAACAAATAGTTTTAGCAACTCTGCAGGTATTCTGGTGCGAGTAACATGACTAAAAAAAATGCCAAAGTTGGCACTTCACCTGTTCTGGTTGAGTCCATGACATGTCGCTCGCTTGAGCCTTTAAACAAGTCTGAGCAATTGGCTTTTAGCAACAAGGTAAAGAGAACATGAAAATACACAAGTTGCAGCAGGTTAAAAAAAAATCCAACAACTGTTTCAGGACACACATGTTCCCACTACCTCTTCCCTGTTGCTTCTCCGCTAGACACACAAAGATATACAATATTTACTATAGTAAGTTGGGTAGCAATTTTGTAACAGGTCTATTTTATACAGTCAGCCTTTCTTATATTAAAAGAAATAAAATATTAAGTTTGTATTGGACACAGGAAATCAAAGGGTTGCTTTCTAAACCGATGTGGTTTTTATCTAGCCTTTGTTTTCTGCTTCAAAACAAGCTTAAGCTGCAAGTTACTGTGTTTCCCTCCTGTGCTGCACTTTCCATGTCAGATGCGGTAATATTGTGTTGCGAGCTGCTTTAGGCACAAGCACTCCGAACAGGCAAGGCATTCATCTGACCTCCTCCCTAGCAATTTCAGAAACAAATCACTGAAAACTGATAGCACTGCCCTGTGCTCACAGAGAGTGGAGGCAAACACTTCATTTTTGCCTGTCCCGCACCTTGCTTCCTGGCAGGTAGGGACGAGCAGCTTTCAATAACTGCAGGGTTTTGAGTACATGGGAGAAATGCTGCATGCAAATTAATCGAAATTCAGTTAATACAAAAGAAAAAAAAAAAAAAAAAATGAAAAAATAAAAATAAATAAAAAAAAAAAAAAAAAAAAAAAAAACACAGGCTTATAATGGCTGAATCTCTGCACTTCAGATTGAACATTGCAACATTTTCAATAATAATGTTGAGAATAATCAAATAATAAGGTATTTTATATGCTGCAACCCTTCCAGCTTAATGACCGTAAGAATACTGCTAAGATTTCCTTCCCCATTTGTCTCATCTTCCAGTGCTGAATGATACAAAACTGCCAAAGTCTCAGTATGTGTTCTCTGCCCTGTGCTGCTGTAGTTATTCCTACACATGAACTCCAGCGGCCATACACTTGAGGAAAACTACCACTGGCACAAGTTTCATTGCTAATACATCAGTAACAGTGAATTTAGGTCAGAGGACTCATAAGGTTTTAGTTTTGCTATGAAATACTCATAGGCCATTATCTATATCCCTTTAACAGTTAGAATTAACGCTATTAGAAGATAAAGGAAAGCCCTTTTAATAATGCAACAGAAATGACTTTTTATTCACTACTAGTAAATATAAATGCTGAACTCCAGTCATTAGAAACTCAGCTGATTTTAATTTAAACAGTTAACTACTTGTATTAGCCTCCTTCCTAAGTGTTTGTCATTAGAGTAACACTGTAGCACCATAAATACTATTGAAAAGATATTGACAGGGCAGTTAATGCATATAATACTATATACTACCACATGTAAAATCCTTTCAAAAAGAGTAGATTCCCAATTGCAATGTTCTATGAAATATGGTAACACATGCTAGTCACAAGTTTGCTAAATGAACAATCAAATGTAAAACTACAGATTGGTGACGTCAAAGTGAGCTTCATTATCAGCCTGGGGCAAGCATTTGAAGATCTCACTAACTCCACCCACCATAGGTTTTCTTCCTCTACGTTTACAAATAACAAATTTAATTGGTTAATTTTAAATCCTTCAGAATGTCTCAAACTCAACATTAATTCAGTTTCTTCAAATCAAGTTACGGAAGCTGAGCTACTGCACTTTCCTAAAAATGTATAAGGGCCCAGATGAGAATGAATTCAAATCTGGAAGCCCTAAAAACGTGATGCATATTCAGAAAGCAAGGAAACAGTTTGTAGTTGTTTTTTAATTTTATTGAAGGCCAAGTCTGCACAGAAAGCGGCCTTTAACAAAGAAAGCACTTAATATTCAGCTCACCTGGTGGCCAAGAGGCAGTGATGATAAAAAAGTTACTTCTTACCTACTTTTGCACTGTTGACCATGTACAGAGGTAAAAGTGAGATGGAGATTAAGGGCGATGTATCGCCCATGTTGCAGACTTGCTATAAAAATAAGTGATAGCCCAGACATCTAGCAGGTGTCACAAGTACACACAGAGACACCATATAGCCAAGGGATCACACTCCATTTGTCTAGAATTTACCACCTCGGTGAAATCAGTTTTAATTGCCTTTTATTTTAGAAAACAGACACAGTATTGTGCACGTGCACTCTCCTTCTCCTTAGCGAGTGATGGCTTTATAACACATGAAACTCAGTGGAGCAAGACTAACCAGTCCTCCCTTACTGCCTACCAAGGCTCAGAGTCACCAGCATTACAGGCACACTCCTCCCCACACAACATTAGTGACGAGAGGAAGCAACTATGCTGAATCTGAAGTTCTTACGAAGTCCTACCAAATTTAAGCATTATGATAAACATACCCTGAGATATCAAACTGCAACTGCAACCTTACCATCTTTCTCAGTATGTTCCTTGGCAGCAAAACCAGCTCAGAGTTGTCCATGGTCTTTCCTTTGCTCCAACCAAATGTGTCAAAAAATACTGTTTATACTTCAAAACTATAAATAAATCATGAAATGGATTAATTCATTACAATACTCACTTTTGGTCTTCAGAAGAAAAGGTAAAGTAAAAAATATTCCCAAATGAGATAACTTCTGTCTACACTATAACTTAACAGATTATAGCTATTACAATTCTTACTAAGAACATATAAACCAGTAAACAAAATACATGAACAGCAATTTCCTACTGCT
Source organism: Nothoprocta perdicaria (assembly GCF_003342845.1). Classification (NCBI taxonomy): domain Eukaryota; kingdom Metazoa; phylum Chordata; class Aves; order Tinamiformes; family Tinamidae; genus Nothoprocta; species Nothoprocta perdicaria. The sequence continues at coordinate 493,685 of NW_020455755.1, forward strand.
GTCAAAACCATCTTTCACTTGCGGCACATACTTGTTTTGTTACGATCAGTTGGGCACACCTCAGTAACATGGTCGAGGTCTCATTTTCCATGCATACACCAAGATCAACTGATCTCCTTTCACGCTGAGTGAAAACACTACAAAGTAAAACCAACTGTTTCAATGCCTGGATGAGTTGCAGTTCTCTAACTGATACAGGAGCAGCAAGTTTTAAGAAAATCTAGACAAAAATCATATAAGGATAATACTTAGTCATACAGCAGAAAAGCTATTCAGAACTCACCTCAAATCTAATTTTTTTTTTTTTAAATCACCTCAGTAAAGCTGCAAAAAGGTAGGCAGAGATAGACCTATTACAGTTAGGCCTTTAGAAGCATCAGAATTTTAGGATTGTTTCATGGCCTAAGTTACTGATTGCTTAAGGCAGAGTTCCCTTATGAGCATCACACTGAAAGCCAGCCTTCTCCACTGGAGCTCTAGGCTTGGTATCTTTACCATTTCAGTCATTTATGTCCTCAAGCCTACAGAGACATTGCTAACTAACGACTATAAAAGATAGTCCGCCTTAATACATTCCTAAGCACCTCACAATCTCCTGTAAGTACCAACAGAGATCCATCCCAGCATCTAATTTTGTTACAAGCTAAACCAAGAAAGTCAGTTTCCTTGCCAGCTACTAGCATCCTTGGTTTATACCATCACAGGAACAATCAGTTAAACCAATAGGTTCTTAGAACAGAACCAAATAATCCCAAGTACACTCTCCTGGTGTTTAGAAAGCCCGGACAACCTAGCAACTGTTGATGACCAACCTGTTATTGAAGATTTTGGAATACATGTCCATAGCTTCTGCAAGAACTTAAAAATAAATAATATTTCCATAGTCTAAGTGACTGTTCCTTAGGCTCCATGCCCTTATCCACAAAAACTGCATACATAAATACGTAACTGCAGTTTATTATATCTGAAATTAGCTATCAGAAGTTATCGTAAGAAATGTCATGAGCTACACCACACAGTAAACGTGCTCACAACGTCTCTGTGGAATGACAATATCTCAAGGCATTCAAATATCCTACATAGAAAGAGCACTAAAACCAATCCATAAAAAAGTGATTTCTGATAATATTTTAGAAGAAAGTTTCCTTGAAGAAGAATACATAATCTGAGGTTACATTCTCAAGAGTAACAGTTTTGAGGTGCTTAATGTTAGGTATGCCTAAAGTACTCTGAAAGCAGAAAAACAGCAATTATCATAACCTTAGTTCTTCAGCTAGTCAGTTGTTTCTTGTGGTCACGATGGTCACATCACAGTACATATGAAATCATCTGGATTATGAAATCACAGAATTCTAAGTTGTTCCTATTCAACATGAAGTTGAACAACAACCTGTTTGAAACCTAAAATAGTCTAGGATGTCCATCTACCTGTTACCAATTTTCAAGCTGATCCTCTAATATACTTTATGATTCTGAAAAGTTCTCTTAACTGGAATAATATACATCATGCATTTTTCTCTCATTTGTGGATGCATCTGAAAGTATGGCTAGTTAGCCATACTAGTTACCTTCCTCTAGTTAGCTTCCTCTCTTCAACAACTTCCCAATCCCAGTGAGAGTGGCTTAAGAAGTGGTGACAGACACCAGACCTGCCAAAGAACTAACTGAATTAATACATTCAAAACTGAATTCCATACTACACTAAAGGTGAGATTGTCCATCTTTGTATTAATAAACAGGAAGCAATTGTTACCCTGACACTTGCTACATAGCTAGCACATTAAACCTTCACAAGGTTCTTAAATAGTGTATCTTGTTTCATAATATATTAAATATATTAACAACACGTCTTATAGACAAACTATAGTCTTTTTTGGCTGAATTAAACTAAACATTCTTGCATACTTTTAGAGTATAATTCTGAATTTTTATATGCAGTACATAAAATCTAAAGCTAGTAAAAAGCTGCTCTACCAAATTCCCGCCACAAAATAAGAAATTCTTTACACAAATGTACTCTAGGACGACTGGACAAATGATGCAATTTCAACATGGAAATATTTAAAAATGAAGCAACAATCACATTTCCTGGACATAACCTAGAAAGGTTTCTTAAAAGTCTGTCGTGAAAAAATAGTCCCTTTGCCCTACCCGCAGTCATACAGAGAGAGCAATCATCAGAGAAGAGGCACACAGCACTTGAAACTCTGTGTGTGGCACAGGCCACGCACCGCATCCAGAGTTGTCAGAATTAATCAGCTGCTAAGCCTACAACACAAGAGAGCCACTCATTTATGAGCTCGGCAAATCTTTTTACTTTTCAACTTATACCTGAAATATAGCACATCAGCTGGGGGAAGAATTGCAAAAAAAAAAAAAAGGTGAGCTCCAGCAAAGACCTATCTTGGAGGGGGGAAGAAAAAAAAAAAAAAAAAAAAAAAAAGAAAAAGGTCTGATCTGAAATACAACTCTCAATTATATTATTGGTAAGACAGTGCTATTCTGCAATGTACCACTAGATACAACACTGCATGTCTTGCACAGCATTTTCAGGCATGCTTTTCACAGCAAGTCAGTGAGCCAAAATATTTTCTACTTCAGTGAATAATTAAAAATTTACTCCAACCAAACATTTTGAACAAAAACAACTGTAAGGTCCTCTGCAGGTCTTCTTATACATTTCATTTGCTTTTAACCAAGTCAACCTCATTAATAACCTGCAAAAACAGAAGATGTATTCGTTTCTTCTGAATTAAACTGATCAATAGGAGACCAAGTATAACATCTATGTTCCAAAGTCTTGGAATCCAGGTTCCAATCTTATCTAAAGAATAAAAACAGGAAATGCCATCAAAATGCTATAAAACAAAGGCAAGATAACTATTCTGTATTGCATGGCCTCTGAATAAATACATTTCTCTCCTAATTAGAAAAGTGCATTCTGGAAAAAAAAAAAAAAAAAAAAAAAAAAAAAAAAAAAAAAAAAAAAAAAAAAAAAAAAAGAAATCTTATTTCTTATATACTTTTCCTTATCTCAACTTATAATTACCAATGAACCTCTCCTGGAAGCCCATCCCTGAGAAAGGCTTTCTCTCCTCCTCCTAGTCTCACCCAAGTCTCTCCTGAGCATCCCTAGATCTGCCACTGCTGCCTGGCACCCGTATTCATGACAATGAGACATGGGACGTGCCCAAGCCTTATTAGTGCAACAAAGGCATTTTAAAAAATAATAAATTCTACATCCATCAGGTATGGTGCTAACACCTTATTAGTGTAGCAAAGACATTTTAAAAAACAGTAAATTCTACATCCATTGGGTATGGTGCTAACAATTCTCAAGTTTCATTTATTTGGGTTTGTTTGTTTATTTTAAATAGAGGCCCACATGACCTCACAACTTGAGCCCTGCTCTGTCTGCAGAAGATGAATATTAAGGGTAGAACTCCCCTGTTAGGCTTTCCCCAGAGCTGTAGTTTATGTTTGCTGTCTACAAATCTAGTTGTATTAGAACCACAAACTTCTACCATTACTGATTTAAGACACCATCTGTTTCAAAATATATACACTCAAGTTAATGACATCATCCTCTTAACAGAATGTAAAGAGGCCAGGATCTATATAAACCAAATTGTTCATCAGATGTTTTTCTTCACTCCAAAAAGCAGGTAAGCCAAGGACACAGAGATAGTATTATTTCCTTAAGGAAGAAATCTTAATTTATCCACAGCTAAATAGTGCATACACTTCTCATCATTTTTCTCTACCCTTAAAAAAACGATATATTTAACACCACTGATTTATAAATAAGCTATATATAAACAGAGAAACAAATGGAAAAAGAGAGGGGAAAGAAGAGAAAAAAAAAAAAAAAAAAGAAAGACTTGTCTGGTTAGGCCAAGAGTCCTTTGACATGTGTAGCACAATAAGAAAACCCAGCAGTGATAGCAGTGGAAAGGTATAAATAATCTTAGTTGTAAAAGCTATGGTGCTATCTCGAATGTAAACTATGTAAACTAGTACCCTGCCATGTCATAAAAACCTGGTACCTTTAACCCTACCTCAAGAGAGGTGTACCAGCTGACTCACCAACAAGCACAGCAGAATAAAAGGTGTGCAAGAAAAGCCTATGAACTCACTAAACAGGGACCTACTCAACAACAGTTCTGAGAAAATTATAGGACAGGCATTTGCTGCAACACCACCTATAAACCTGAAGCACGACAGATTTCCCATAACTGGAAATAACTTTCAAGAACAGAAGCCACTAACTGGTTAAAAATATCAGGTAACTCTTCTAGACACAGCAGAATCTTAATTGCACAGATTTACTTATCCTATTTCACAGAATCACAGAATCACAGAACATTTAAGGTTGGAAGGGACCTCTACAGATCATCTAGTCCAACCTTCCTGCTCAAGCAGGCACACCTACAGCATGTGGCACAGGGTGGCATCCAGGCGGGTTTCGAAGACCTCCAGAGTAGGAGACTCCACAACCTCCCTGGGCAGCCTGTTCCACTGCTCTGTCACCCTAACAGTAAAGAAGTTGCTCCTCACCTGGAGACGAAACTTCTTATGCTTCAGCTTGTGGCCATTACCCCTCGTCCTATCGCTGGCCACCAGTGAGAACAGCCTGTCCCCTTCCTCCCTGCATTCTCCCTTCCTGAACTTATACATATTAATCATATCCCCTCTGAGCCTTCTCTTCTCCAGAGAAAACAGGCCCAGCTCACTCAGCCTCTCTTCATACGAGAGATGTTCCATTCCCTTAATCATCCTGGTTGCCCTTCTCTGGACCCTCTCCAGAAGCTCCACGTCCCTCCTATACTGGGGTGCCCAGAACTGAACACAGTACTCCAGAATTTAATCACTATCTTTATCAAAATAAAGTCCATAAATAGTCAGCTCAAACAGCTGGGCTCTTTCAAAGTGGTACTTTCAAGGAGGAAACAGTTAAAATACTTCTATCAGCTAACAAATACTTTGAATTCACATGTTTTTTTCCTTTGGAGGTAGGTATGCCCTTAGTGCACTTGATACTGTTTGCTATGACATTGCAGAGCACACAATCGGCTTTGAAGAGGGTTGTATGTTCATAGTAGTTGTGCAATGGATCAGAGCCAGATAAAAATACAGAGTAAAAATACTTATTTTGTAAAGTAGCACAGAAGTTTAATACTTTTCTTTGAAATTTCCTTAGCAGCGCATGCCAGAATTAAGTGTTACACCAAATGGCTTCCATGACAGTAAGCTTAACAACAAGATAGCTTAAAGTCACAACTACCTAATTCCCTGAGGAGAAAGCATGATTTTTTTTTAAGATGCTAATTTAGAGAGGCATTAATAGTCAAGACTCACAGTTCTGCCTCAATCCGTATTAGAGAGAAAAGGCCCTTCCTTAAACAACTAAGTTAACTATATCTTTGTTTGGACTCACCTGCAGTGTCTAGATCTAGTTTTAACCTGCTAACTGCCAAATTAAACCTAACTAGCAGGGTAAAATGTCTTATTCCAATAGACAGTTGAAATGATTTGCCTAGCACCTGAAGAACAACAAGATTCTTGCAAATGTGTCTAATACATAAAACTCATCAGTAGGTCTCAAACCACAGTAGGAATGATTTTTTAATGTGTTTTGCAGTGATTTTAGAACAGACATTTAACTCAACCTTACCTAGGGGCACCACAGTGAGGCTGACATAATACAGGGACTATTCAAATCCAACCACCACACGTTCAACAGTGACACAAACCTTGTATGCAGATGACTGCACAAGCACTCTGCTAGCAACTGAAGTAAGAATTTTGAAGTAATTTTATCTATTTGAAAACCAGTTTTAAATGGGCCAGAATTAGTTGTTAGTTTCTAAACCTTACAGTGAGCCTGGTTAGTTTTACAGCGAGCCTTAACAGGTTAGTCTGTTAAGCAACTCACAAGACTAAACATTGATCACTAATAATCCAGGAACCCCATTCTTCTTGTGATGAGTAGAAAGTACTCCTGAGAAAGCCAAGGAACCTAAGCAATGCTTATTTCCTTGACTAAAAAAAATTTAGGAGATAGCCTGCTCTGTCAATGACATTTAAACTTTTTTAAAAAGGAGATGAATAATACCTCTATTAACGGGTCTGCATTTACAGACAGTATATAACTTATCATCTCTCTACAATATATCTGACCTAAGAAACACAGAACCAGTTTGGACCAATGCACATGGCTCTTAGACTTGAGAAATATCTTCAATCATCATCACAAATTGTAAATGTTATAGACTGACAAAAAATAAAATTCACATACCTCTAGAGAATCCAAAATTATTATTTATCATTAATAATTGCTGATTTTGTCATCTTGATTTTATACAGTTAGCTTAGGTTGTTCTCACTTTCAGACTGACAGATACTTCAGTATTCAATCCAGAAATTTCAGCAGCCCTCCCATCGTCCTGGCCTTTAGTACAGGAAGCCAGCCTGAAGTTTACAAAAATACTAGAAAACTGACCAAAGCAGAACTATTCCAAAGCTGCTGCCCTTCACACTACAGTAACTCAAACCACTCTGGCTCATGACTACTCTTAAGCAGCTATGAAAAGTTGTAAATAACGTTGGTAACGAGCACCATGTATTTCAGGGCTACTGAGAAGCACAGGCTTCCCAGTGTTTGCTCAGGATATTTTATAAGGGGTTCTCCCCACATTCCATGAAAACCTTAAAATGAGCCCTGATGGAGACTTTTGAAGAGGTCTTGAAAACAGACAAGGTTTGAATGTTAAGACAGTCAACAGATGCTAATTCAAGAGCTGCTTCATCCCCATTAAGTTGGATAGATGAAAAAGTGGAGGGTACAACAAGAAGAAAAACTGAACACACAAAGATGGGTGAAGCATAGAAAACAATAGAGAAGTGTCACGAGCAATATACATAAGACAAACCTTGCATAGTCATAAAGATAAATATTAAAGTTGTTTTTTTTTTTTTTTCTGGAGCACAGAAAATAACAAGTTTCTCCTACCCAAGCAAGTGACTAGCAGCATTTCAGAGGAAAAAAATGGAAAAGACAAAGACATTTTATTGGATTCCTCATTGTTCTTACCTGGCGTGCTTTTTAGTGAATATATATGCACCAGACAGTACAACTTCTGCTACTCCAGCAATTAAGTTACATTTCATTACTAAGAGAAAACAAACAAAAAAACTCCACACACTATCTTTAATTGAATATGGGGCAAATTAAAACCAGAAATAGCCCAATCTTCATGTGACTACCATCAAAACTCAAAAAAAAAAAAAAAAAAATCTGCCCCTCCTTCAGAATTGTTCATGTCCAGTGTTACACTTGCTCTGATTAACACTGTATACAAGTGGGACTACCATTAGCCACCACTAGAACTAGAGAGTACTTCTAAAATTGGTCTTTCCAAGGCATTTCATTTGATGCCTACTGTATTCCCCAAATCCTTTGTTCTAATGCCCTTCTTGTGCGACTTTAAGCCTGAACATTACCATCACCTCCATGATGCAATGGTAATGGACTGACATTGGAAGGATCTTACAGAGCCTACCTTTCAAAGGGGCCTCCAAAATCACAAGCTGTTATTTTATTCAAACTCAGGACATGAGGAAGGGTAACGTAATTAAATCTATGCACTCATAGGAGCTTTCTACCAGGGACTGTAGAAAGCAGGGATTATTATTATTATTTTGCATCCATTCATAACGCAGTTTAATCAAGAAGTTGTTTGAACAAAAAATTGAGCAACTACACACAATGAAAGACTTGACTACATTTCACATAATTTGGTATGTAAAATCCTTTGTTAAAAAAAATGTTATCTAAACTGTAAATAAAAAAAAAAAAATCAACAAGTGAGTACCTAAGTCAATATATTGAAATGGACAATCAGAAGGTGGAAAAAAAAACCAACGCTTTCTGACAGTGACTGGCCACTTTGCACTGTCACACAAATCAAGATCCACTCTGCACAAAAATACGCTTCCAAACAGAATGCTGGATTTGTTTCATTTCAGAAGGCTCCTGCACCATCATATTCTTCCCTAAAGAAGACTTCATTGTTACAGCAATTAGTATTCCTCCACCCCAGCAAAACGCAAGCAACGGGAGAGAGGGAAAAAAAAAAAAAAGGGTAATATAGCCATTTCGCGGCTTTGCCTCCTTACTCCACCCAGTCTCTTCTCTTCTCAATGGCTGCACACAGCATCCATAAACACGGCCAAATCAAAAGAGACATCAAACCAAAAATCAGATCCCCAAAAGCAACCTAGAAATTTGTAGCAAATCTTTCTGTTTAGAAATATTTTCTTTGTTTAGATACACTAACACAATTTTCTTTTTTTCGTAAATGATTCTAAGGGCAAACAGCTTTCTGGAAGGAGACCCTCCCTCTTCCCAAAGCCAGCCGAATGCTGCACAATCATTTATTAAACGATCATTATCGAAAGCAGCTTTTTTACCACCCTCTTCCCAATCCTATACAAACAATAGTGTCATAAGAATAAACGTACGAAGAAAACAAATAAATAAAAGCCACATAAATACATAATCCAACCATGTTCGGATGCCCAAACATCTATTCACAGTAAGAGCGTGTTTACAGAGCATTTTTGTCTCCCACAAGCCGCCACCACCCCCAGTTAGGTAATTCATTACGGATCGCCTTGACCTGCGACAGCCAAGCCCTGCGCTGCAGCACCGAGCCGGGGAACCGCGCAGGGACTACGGCAAAGAAAGGGGACATGGTGGCGCGGTGGGCACCAAAGGTCACCCGGCTGCCCCCGCCCCAGCGGCGGCAGCAAGGGTGGCCGGCGGCCCCCGGGCCGCGCAGGGCCCAAGCTCGCGCGGAGGCCCCGCTGCCCCCGCCGGGCGGCGGGTGTGGGGGGGGTCTCGGGGCCACCGGGGCCTTTTAGGGTGCGCCCCGGCACGCAGAGCTGGGGCCCCGGTCCCGCAGCGGCGCCGGGCCGGCCCCGCGGCTCTGCCCCGCGCCGGCCCGGGGCGAGGCCTGGCCCCGGCGCTGGCTCCCAGCCGGGGCTGGCGGCGAGGCCCGGCAGGGCACCCGGAGCGCCGCTGCTCGGTGCCCGGTGCCGGCAGCCGCATCCCCGCCCGCTCGAGAATTCCTGTTTTATTTATCATTATGATTAATAATCATCATCGTCATTATTGTTATCTTGCCCGGCCCATCGCCTCCGCCCGGCATCTTGCTAAGTCACCGGGGACGCGGAGCGGCCTAGGGCGG
>NW_020455755.1:503177-543210 GCF_003342845.1 Nothoprocta perdicaria
CCCCGTCGCGCCCCCAGCCCCGGCCCCCGCCCAGGCCCGCCGCCCCCCGGCTCCCTCCTCACCAACGGGCGCGGCGGCCATTTTGAGAGCTGAGGAGAAGGAGGGCGGGGGCAGCGGCGGGGAGGAGCGCACCGGGCCCGCCGGGCAGCCGCGCGGGGACGGGGCCGCGCTTACCCGAGCCGCCGCGCCGCGCTCGTGGGGCCGCGGGTGCCGCTCGGCGGGCGGTGTCGCGGGGCGCGGGACGGGACGCGACGGGAGAGCGACTCCGCTCCGCTCTGTCACAGGCGCCGCGGCCGCCGGAGCAGGGAGGAGGGCGGGAGGAGGGAGCGGCGCGGCCCGCGCGCGCACTGCGCATGCCCTGCGCGGAGGGCGGGGACGCGCCCGGAGACCATCTTGGGAGGCCGGGGCGCGCCCGGCGTGCTCTGCGCGCCGCCCTGTCGGCCGGCCGGCCGGCTTTCCCGGCGTGCCCCGCGCGCCTCGCGGTGGGCCGGACCGGACCGGACCAAACCGGACTAAACCGGACTGGACCGGCTCAGAGCGGCTGGGCGCCTTGCGGTCCCTCACGAGGCAGCACCGCATCCTCCCTCACACCTCGCTGAGCGGAGAGCAGGAGGCAGTGCCGTGGCCCTCGGCGTCGAAGCAGCCGTCGAAGGCACGAGGGAGGGTGAGGGAACGGCGGCAGCTGGAGCAGTGCGAGCGTGGCCAGGGCGATCACACTCGGCTGGGGCAGCCTTCTCCCCTAGAGAACAAGAAAATAAACAAGTAAATCGCAAAGCGGCTGTTGCGGCAGCTGCCTTTGGTCTCCCCAGGCAGACAGCGGCGCAGCCTGGCTCGCGAGCAGCCTGCTCCCGCGCAGGGCCGGGTTTATTGAGCGCTGTAGCCCCGCAGAGCTGGGTCGGCGGCTTTGAGGGAGGCATGTCCATCACTCCTGATCCTGCCTGGGGCGAGCACGGAGCCGGGGGCTTGGTCCTGTCTACTACATGTCACCATTGCAGGGTCATCGTCTCCTACAAACCTTGTTTCATTAAATCTCAAGGTATCCTCAAGTTATTATGCCAGTGTAATGATGGTACACGGAGGCATAGACCACTGATAATGTAATGCACCTACGTGCAACCAGTGACTAACAGAAGGAGACAGAGCCCTAGGGAGGCTGCTGGCAACCTTAATTGCCCTGTGACACATGATTAGCCAAGTCCAAGCCAAATACTCTCTTTGCTTTTGTTCTGCAATCCTTACGGACTTGAGTGATTTGTGTGAACCTCAGCAAGGTGCTCAGTGCTGGCCTGGGTGCTGCGCAAGATAGCGCGTGGTGGATGGTAGGCGTGAGCCAAGACTGGACCCAGCCAGTAGAACTGCCTCTCTGCAGTTTATCCACATGCAAAGCAGAGAGAGTCCTGCTGTCACAGGAAGCGGTTACACATGTCGCTATCAAAGGCTGGTGACCAAAGTCACCTCTAATGTTGGCAGACGTTAACAGCATAATTACCCTAGCCACATACGAGGTTTAATATGAGCCATAAAGATTTCTAAAGTGTTGATTTGGGTAAATGAAGCACTCTTGTGTCAGTGTCCCGTACTTCAGGAGTGTGTTCCAATGTCTTGCAAGAAAGAGGGTTGCATCAGGCCATACCATTTTTGTTTTCCATAGTTTTCTGAACTCCTGTGCTGACTTCTGTGATAGAGATACATGCCTGGTTTGCATTTAAGGCAAATGTCAGTGGAAAAAATCAGTCTGAGTCACACGGTGGGTCAAAATAGTAAATCTGCATTATCTTTAGTGCCACTTAGATATACAGAAGAATAATACATGCCCAAATGAAGCTTACTACTCCTTAAATTTTAAATCTGAAAGGATGTTACCCTTTGTTCAGGTTAAACCTCTGAAATTGTTATTTTGCAATTATACTTTTTAAATTTTTAAAAATGCTAAACCAATTTTCTTATCTTTCAAGAGGCCTGCAGTCACTGGTTGGAGTTTTGTGATGTGCTGTTTTTATCTGGACAGGCCCCGAAGTGGCTTAGTGCCTCCCAGTCCTATTTTAAGGTAAAGGATATTAGGTCCTTTGATATTACAGCTAATTATACATTAGAGTGTTCACCAGTATATATATATTGTTATGCACATTGCTTACATGCACAGTGTAACTAGTATCTGTATCTAGTAAGGCTGTCTAGTCCATATTTCTGCAGTTTGGCTATAATGCTACAGTGGATACCGTGTCAAAAGCATTGCTGATGTCAAGGAGAGTCACGTCCAGTTCTCCCCCCTTATCCATGAAGCCAGCCATCTAACTGCAGAATGTCATGTTAGCTGAGCAAAATTTGCTCTAGTAACCTGTACTAGCTGTTCCCAGTCATCTCGTGTGCCCGAGCTTGGTCTCCAGGAGGGTTTGCTGGCCTCTGATCTCTGGAAGTATCCATTATATTATTAGTCTGCAGTGTATAGGATATCTGCAAAACAGAAATTGAAATTTAGGGTAAGACTTTAGAATGGTAAGCCAAAAATATTTACTCCATTTACATTTTTTCATAAAGATTGCAGAATATTAAAAGACTTACTCTGAAGTTTCTTGAAGTTATAACTATATCAAATATTTTGGAATGCATTCTCTTGATAATATTAGCTTTTCTCCAAGAATTCTCGAATCTGTTGCATAGACATTAATGGATTTCTCCATCATTTTTATGAGGTAGGTATTATATTACCCCTTCATAGCTGGAGTATCAGGGATGCCAGAAGTCTAAGTGATTTTGAAATAAACATCTGAAGAAGAGTTGGATATAAAAACACAATCCTTGTGGTTGTTGATTTGGTCTTGGTATAGGTGACACTTCTTATAAATAATGCAGCATTAAGCTTTTTCTTCCCTTTGGTTGTAATATGATTGTTTGATGTTGGGATGAAAAAATATCACAGCTTAACTATGAGGAATTTTAGGACAGGAATCAAATATTTTTCTTGATTGCTACAGTATATCTTGATAATAGAATGAAGCATTCCCTCAGATAACCTCAGCTAGGATGTAGAACAAAATTGCACAGCTCATTCCAATTCCAGCTTCATTTTTTTCTTCATGGTATTCCTAAAGTAAATGTTTATAAATTGCACAGCCATGCCTCACAGTGAGCTGTGGTTCTTCAGTGTACTTTTTTTTACCCTGGAAGATAGCATCTACAGGATAGCACCGTATTTACTACACTGAAGATTGCATATTTGAGAATGTTACATCATGTACTGAGGAATATTTTTCTGCAGACATTCTTTCTTCTAAGCACTGAAAAGTTCATTTATTGATTATTCACACATTGTCTATTAATTAATGTTGTGGTTACTGGTCTATTTGCTTATACATTTCTGTAGCGAAAGAGCGACTATGCCACTGTAACATATAACTTTACAACTGTAACTGTAACTTACAGTATTTACATGCTGTAAGTCCATCCCAGGGCCTGACCTGCAGACTATATGAGCTATTAACAGTTACAGATTTTTGGAAAATGGGAAGACTGCACAAAAGTGCCTCCACATATTTGAACTGAAAGATGAACTGAGCTTTAGGTTGGGAATAAATTCTACTGACACAAATATTGTCATAACTAAATGCCTAAGTACATGGCAAAGAAAAATTAACTTTTAGGTGTGTCATGCTGTTCAATTTAGTGAATCAATGGGCATGTCTACCTCTGTCATTAACCCTGTCATTGGAATATATTACATGAAATGAGTATTTTCTCGTCTTTTTATTCAGCAGCGACTATGTGGTTCAAGCACAGCTTGTTTCTAAACCTATAATGTTTTCCGCCGTTGTCCTTATACATCGAACTACATGCAAAGGTTTCTGTCAGGGTATTTGCTGAATTCCTACATCACTTGGATTTATCTTAAGAAAGACATTCTTTGTGCAACCAAAATATAACCAAAATACTAATTGTGGGAAGATGTTATGCACACAATGCAGAAACATTCAGATTCTTTAGTGTATATTAAGGTTTTAGAAAACCTACTTCCAATACAAATGTGGCTTCTGCTGTATATTAGCAACATAAACAAGAGTACAATCAGTGATGCATCTCTTTTGACCCAGCCTTTCTTAAGAGCATTGAAAAGATGAACAAATCTGGGCTCTAACATGTTTCGATATTGAGAGTTTGGCCATATGCAAAGTGTTCGCCCATTAGTAGAAATTTGTACTCGTGAGCCATTTTTTTGAATTAATAAACAATGTGAAATGATAGAATTTTCAGCAAGTCTTCCAGGGCTTCACATCCATATATCTATTCCATATTGGTTATTATCAAACTGGTCACCACACATAGGTTAGAAGTAGTTTGAACTGATTATTATGACTGTCTGTCTGTCTGCACCTCTACAGAGTCTATGTTACTATGGATACTGTTTTCAAATGGTTCCTTTTTAAAAACAAACAAACAAGCAAAGAAAAGTGTGTGTGTGTTAGTTCAGCAACTGTTTTTCCTAGAATTAAAGTATGAAGGTCCAAGTAAAAGTAGCATTTCATCAGCTAATGAGTTTTATTTTTACTGGCTGTACTCTGACAGAGGACCTTATATAAATTTATTGTTCACCTTTAAATGCAGCTTTATTGAGAGCTGTAAGTCAGTTTCACTTGTTGAGTCACAATTTACCCACTACTACTTTTGCATTTTAGCAAGGCTAAGATCAGGTTATGCTGTGCTACAAGTTCAACCTCCTTTATCACCAAGTTATATATAGAAATTATTTTTTTATGATGATATGAGAACAAGTATTGGATATAGCGACTTTGACGAAGTTTTTTAATATTACAGTATTAATTGCAGATATTTATTGACTTACCTGAATATGTTTCCCATTCCCAAAGTCATAGAAACTTTATAAAAAATAAATTTATTTAAAAGATATATATACTTAATTTTAAAACTTTTATTTCTTGTTTCCAGTACGTTGTTCTTTATAGGTTCATAATGGTTTTATGAATTAAAGCTAAAGCTCTATCAGTAATGTGTAAATTTCAATTAAAAATACAGTAAAGCCATGCAGAAATAATAAAAGATCTAATTTTCTATCTAATTGAGCATGCACTTTTGCATGCAGAAGATGTACACAGTTATCATGCTAATGTGGAGGTGTACTGTAGTTGAACATGCAGATTAGGTCATCATAGACTCCTGCAGCTAATTAGAATAATTTGTGTGAATAAGTACTTGATTTGCATAGAAAACTGCCACAGATACACATGCAGATATTTTAAATCAGATGAATCATTCATCAATCTTATTTCTAACCATATTGCAACTGAAATTAGGAAAAAAAAATAGCTGACTTGTTTCAAGTGCAAGCCTTTGTTGTATTAAGCTTCACTTTTTCCATTCAGACCCATACATTTAGTAATCAGCCTTTAGAATGAAAGAAAACAATTATGCAAACTGCTGGAAGGAATGATACAAAGTGCTTCACTAGTTTGTTTATCAAAGTAAAAATAGAAACTGCAACACCTAAGAGTGTGTCAGTATAAGTGCTCAGGAGGACAAGTGTCCAAAGCATATTAGTATTAAAGAGGGGAGCAGAAACTAACATGAATGCATTCTTAATCCATAGTTATCCCAGATTTGGATTAAACTGCCTTCTGGAGTTTTTTAAAGGCCCATTTCTTATTGAGGTGTTTACCTTTGGTCATACTGTTTCTCCTTCTAATGAGTTCAAATTTAAAAAAAAAACACAGGAGCAGGATACACTTTTCTGCCGAGTGCATCAATGGAATCACTTCTGAGTCAGAAACCGAGACCACAGCAAATATGTTGCTTCTTTAAATTTGTAACCTACCCTGCTCATTATAATAATGTGCAATCATGTATATTATTATATCTGCCACTCTCCAGACCTTCTTCTAAATTCATTCTCCTTTTCTTTTAAAATAGTGAAGCAATACTGGCAAAGTTAAATGACATTGCTTGCATTTTATATGATAATGGTACAGCAAAGGGTACTTTCATTACACCTAACCTATTATTAGAAGATCTTCTCCTATTATTTTTCATACTTCTACAAATTTATTTGCTTAAGTGTAATCCACAGAAATATGATATTGCTTTTAATAATTTCCTCCTTCTAAATCACTTTTAGCCAAAAAGTTCAAGAAAAAAAATGGTTGTCTTAAGAATATTTTGCTTCTATTTTAATATTTTTAGTTGTGGTAAGATATGTAGGTAGACTGTAATTTATGACTGCTATAAAGGAAACTTATCAACAGTAATTGACATTTGGGGGTAATTATATATATTGTTGACATAATGTCTTACTCTTCTAGTCAGAAGTAACCATAAGCTGAGCAGCCTCGAAGACTGAGTTGCCTCTCCAAAAAGATGCTCAACTTGCAGCTGAGGTTATTAACAAGGTAACAGATTTTTAAGATACACACTAAGGTATGTGGGAAACCTGAACAGTAGCTACTCAGAGGAAAATATTTAATCTTGCATGTCTTCTGAACAAAAGTATCTTCCTGAAGACAAGTATTCATCCTTTAAAAATGAAGGGAAAAGGAATGTTCTTTTCTTGATATGCAATCTATTTAACTATTCTAAATTTTAATAAACTGATAATTTATTACCCTATTAGAATCAGCAACATTTCAGGCCCCCCCCCCCCCAAAAAAAAAAAAAAAAAACAGAGCTATTGAGAAGCTATTGATTTGGAAAAACAGAATTGTAAACATTTTATTGAATCTTCATTTCAAAAAAAGTAGAATGTTTACAATCATTAATGTTATAAACAAACTCTCTTTTATATGGGAAGAATGGAAGTTTTCTTTTTTCTGCTTCTATCATGAGTGCTACTTGCCTATCTAGAAGGTTTAGAAATTAAAATCTATCTGTTCTAAAATTGTTGTCAGCTTAAAAAAAAAATGGCCTAAGTGGACAATTTTTGGTCTGCTCAGCATTTGCAGGAGTACTGCAGATTCCTGACTGCCAGGAGGTAGGTGGTTCAGAATACCTTATGAGTCACATCCGTAGGAATCTACCATGCACAAGCCATGGATAGATACTCACACACCCTAATCAAATTATATGTTCCACACATTCTTAAAATGAAACTTTCTGAATGCAGTTATACTTATTAGCTGTGCTGTGATTCAGTATTAAGCTAGCTACAAATTAAATTCTTCAGGGGAATTTGCCTGTTCTTATTGTGTACTTAAATGTTAAAATTTGAATGCATACTGCATTTTTTTTTTGTTAGAGATTGCTTTAATAAACAGCCACAGTTCAAATTTGGGATTGAGAAGAAATTTTAATTGAAGAAAGTCTTAATAATTCTTAAAGACGGGGGAATGAACTCCTTTTGGGTTCATATGCAGAATTCCAGGAGTTTGCATTTTGGCCTGAATAATTTTCGGGCCTGAAGAATTTTCTCTGTCCCCATTTTCAGGCATCATTGTGTTATCTGTATTTACTATTTTATCTTGTATGGCAGCTGTTTTATTATTAAACAGGTTCCATGAAGGAACTACCAGGTTCAAATGTCATTTGTCATTTTACAGCACAAGATGATAGAAAATCTCTTCTAAGCTTTCTGATGTACTGATAAAGCGCAAGATTTATTGATGTAAAATATATCTAACACATCCAATCTGTAGTTCTTTTTTGAAATGTTATATTTACAGAGGTACTTTCAACTTCCTGTTTCAAAAATAAATAAGCAAACAATTTGTCCCTTTTAAAGATTTGTTCAGAAGAATATGAAACAGCCAAAGATCCTGACAATTCAGCAGAGACCAAGAATTCCCTAAATAAGAAGTTTGATTTGCTAAGTTGTTTCGCCTGGTAGCAATATTTCTTAGGACTTTGGATGTTTGTTGAAGAGGATTTTTAAGATCTATATAGGTGAAAGCTAAGAATTTATCAGATAGACAATATGTAGCACGACAAAAAAATACTTTTTCTTTTTTCCTTACTGAGTTGGTAAGGTAATCTTAATAAAGTGTGTTCAATGTTTTCAGGGGGCAACCGTTTGGCATATTATGACAGAATTGCTAAATTTGATAAGGCTTGAAGAGGACCACTTACAACTGAACTAGACTTTAACTTTCCCAGCTGTAATAGATCAACAGTGAATTCTGTATACTTCACCTTTGTACAGCCACCTACATGTGGGCAGGAACAGTCATTTACACTGGTGGCAAACAGCTCAAGAGCTTGCTTCTGAAGCAGGGATACATGAAACTGCCTCAGTCATTTGTCTAAGGCATCAGCCTGCAGAAGGTTAGCCTGCTAGACTGTTGCATGTTCACAAGCAGGTATTCGTACAAACCGTCTCTTCTAGAGCAGGGTATTTATTTTGACACAAGAGATTCCATCTACGCTTCAAGTTAATTATGTTTCTCTCGAGGTTTTTTTGCTACCTAGATGTTTAGGCTAATGCAATCTATGTTAGGTTGTTCAAAAGTGCTTAATGCTGTAATACCTATGTGCTAATCTAAAAAGATGATCAATATCTGAATAGCGGGAGGTAGGAGGACAGCAGGGGATCATCCTAGTTCCCGCAAAATTTATCTTTCAGCTGACTTAAATAGTTGTCCTGATGTATTGCAGTATTATGCTATGTCAAATGTGTACATTTTAATGAGGTGAGTTAATCTTTCTATTCCAGGAATAGACATGGGTAGCATTATCTGTCATTGCTTATGATACTGTATGTATTAGATTGTACAGTTACTCTTGGATTGTCAGACCAGTTAAAGAAGCACAAGCTTTTAAAGGAAACTAAAATGTTTCCTTTAAAACATTCCTTTAATGTCTGCAGAATCAGGAAGAAGAAATCACACTGGATTTGCAGCAGAGATGAAACAAAGAAACATGTGGGTATTGTTGGGACTAAGAAGCAGCAACTGAGGCTTTTGTGATCTGCTGGGCCTCAGCAGCACTCGGCTCCTGCTTGGGTCAGCAGTAGTGACAGCTAAATAGTAGCAAAAGCATCATACACTTTACCAAAAATAATGCCAAATGTCAAGTTTTTATAGCAACTCCTCTGTCCCACAATTAGGATTGTCGTTGTCCACACCTACAAGTCTTCCCAGCCTGTTAGCAAACAGCAACAAGAGTGACAACAAGATGGGGGAAATAAAATACCAGCAGTGCTAAATGTCATGGTTGGAAATGGCAATAGCACTTGTTCAGCAGCCCTTTACCAGCTGAAGATTAAAATATAATGTGGGTCCTTGCTAAGGGGATGCATCACCAGTCAGAAGAATGGAAAATGCTTTCAGATGAAAAAGAGCTGAGGCAGCTGAACGCGGTGGAAGGATCTCTGTGCCAATGAGCTGCTACCTAATAGCTTGGCAGCTTAGTCGCTGGTAAATGCAGGCTTAGAGACTGCAACAGAGCTGCTTCTAGCCTGATGTTTGGACACTGGAAGCTGAAAATCAACTAAGAGTGCTGGATTTTTAAAATATTTTTAGTGTTTGGAGTTCAGTGAGTCTGTGAGCTGTGAGCCATGAAGGGGAGCGAAGTGAAGCCATGCATGGCTGTAAAGCCAGAAGGGAGGCATAGGGTCAAATGAGTGGAAGTCCCTCTATGTAAACTGTGATGAGTAAGGGCTCCATAGTTCAGTAGTAAAGAGAAATTGCTATCAAGAGCAATGTACTTCATGGGGATGTGCCTTTCTGAAGATGCTGGAGGTACAAAGGGGCGCACTAAGAGCAGAATTTGCTCCAGTGTTTTTGTCCCCACTTGCAAGAGAGATCCCTGGCCTGGCTGGAGAGGCCGTTGGCCTGCTGAGCACAAATGAGCTCCGCTGGAGGCAGGAAGCGGCTCATGGAGAACAGGGGTTTATTTCAGTGGCTGGGAGTGTTGGTGGTTGCTATGTGGCTCCTGAATAACCTACAAATTCTTTCAAAGATTGGCAGGAATTTTAATGATAGAAGTTTGCTGAGTAGATGAAACGCATCTCAAAGATAGTCAGGGATGATGATGGTCATGCTGATTAATGGCTCCCTGAAAAGTATGAGAGTGTCCTGATACCTTCTTGAGTGTGGATGCAAGAAAATGAATAGATTTAGTGTGAAGCCAGCAATAGTGCTAGTTAAACATTCCTCTCTTTATGAATATCTAAAATGCTTTCTTCCTCCCTTAAACTATAGAGATGTAATCTTCCTATAATTTTAAGGCTATAAAAGTGAGAAAAAAATACAAAAGATAAACATAATTGCTTTATTTCTGAAAAGGTATCGGCATTTTGGCTAAATGTATAGTTCTGGTGCATACCTGAGATTAATATTGCTAGTGAGCTGAAATATTTACATTTTTTTCCTCAGCTGTTGAAATCCTGTTCATAGCACTGACAGTCTGAAACAACATCCAAAGCCAGAATAAAAGGGAAAGTTTTCCTGTTGTTTCTAATACTTCTATCAGGGATAATAGAGTATAAACATCTACTAACTTAGCAATGCAAACATATGTGTGTATTAATATCTTATTAAAAGTATATACCATGTGGTATATATGTGTGTGTATATACATATCATACAGTATAGACACATACATTCATGCCCACAGTGCTGCCAAAAGCACCAGCTGAACTTGCCGTGCAGACTGAGAAGAAGGAACAGAATTATTTTCATGTGAAGAGGCTTTTCCAGGTTTAACCACATCTGTTACTTCCCATGTAATGCTGCTTTACCATTTCTTCAGTGCATATTTTCAGCTAATAACATTTTTTTTTCTGCTACACTAATCCTCTGAACACTTCCCTGGTGCTGTACTTAAACTGAGCTATTTATCTTGTGGTTTCACAATAAATTTTAGCTGCTCTAAGCCAGCACTTGCTGCTAATGCTACCACCTTCTGCAGTTCCCAATCTCTGCTTCTGTCCCCATGCTGTTCCCTCCCTCCTGCCAAAAGAAATATTTGTGTGATGAATGGGTTGGAGAACTGATGTAAGATAAATACAATCAAACTGGATCAGGTAGCCACATGAAACTATGGGACGTACGAAAGGGCTGCATCCACATAGAAAGGAATGGATCCCTCAACACCAGGGCTGAATTATTACTGGTTTAAACTCCAAAATTTGATCTATGGTGTACTCTCCTCCAACATTCATATACAATAAAAAGAAAAAAAAACCAATCCTGTAATTCCCAATTGGATAAATCAAATACTTCTGTTAACTTTGGTTAAACTATGGCTGCTTAAGAAATCTGGGGATCCACCCCCTGCTATACTTTTCTTGTTGTTGGCCTGATTTGTTTTTTATTGTTTGCAATAAAGTCCACTGGGGCAGGGCCTTTAGGGGGCAAATGTATCTTTGTTTTTTAGTAATGAGGTGATTCCACGAGTGAACATATATTCCAATAAGTAGTGTAAATTTAGTACAATGATTGCAACGAACAAAGAACAGTAATTGCAAATCTTTTTTGATGGATGTAAGAGCTTAACATTAGTTATTTTTACAAAAACATTTTAAAAACATCACAGAACATCATCATACTATATTAGTAATTAGAGGAAAAAACAATTTAAAGCGTTTTTTAAAAAGAGTTGAAATATATGATGGAAACTTAGATGGACTTTTATGGAAAGACTATAACCTCTATTTGTACTTTAAAACACCAGTTACTGCTGGCTGAATCTATGCGTGTAGTAATTGCAGATTATTGGATTTCTTATTGAAGAACAGATAAATATTGTAGTTAGCTCTGTCATCAGTAAAAGCAGAACATTTTTTCTGTATTTTTTTTTATTTTTATACTCAGTTCTTCTGGGATCCTAAGACGATTTCTGAGCTTTAAGTATCATATTTTCCAAAATTCATAAGAAAAAATGGATGAGAAAACTGAAACTAAGTACTTTTCATCTCGAAATTATAGCAGAAAGGTGCAATGAGTCAGTGGCAAAAGTAGGAAGAGAACCAAAAAGCCATCCTTTATGACCGTCTAAGGATGTCTTGGTGTGTAGAGTAGGTGAGAATTTCCCCAGACCTGAGGGAAGAAAGTCTGAAAATATGAATGGCATATAGCTGGAAAGCCTAAAATTCCAGTACATTTTTTTTTTTTTAAGATCTTACAGTAATAAAGTTAATACATAGAGAATTTACAATGTCACACTGTGTGACACTGATAGTACTCTTGAAATCTTTGCTGACATGCACTTGCGTGCTTGAATCTTCATTTTCCACTGCCTTGACTCCTGTGGTGTAATTTACATATTATCAAAATGAATGTTACAAAAATGTTAAATCAAAATTGTGGTCTTTCACACTAAGATTTTACAGGGGTTAATAATAACACAGTGCACAAGTCAAATGGAGAATCTGTGCTGCAGGCATGAGTCTGATACTTCATTCTTTTTGTTTTGATATTATTCTTCATTTATATCAGCATTTTTATTAATTAAAAATAGGCATCAAACTACAGCATTCAAAAACTGCAAAACTCATTGGCTAGTACAAATGGTTGAAAATTGTAGAAGCAGAACAGGATGGAATGGGGGAAGGGAAGTGGGAACAATCTAAAGAACTTGGAAGAGAAGGAGACAAGTTAATTTTATTCTCATTTAGCAATTAAGGGGTGTGTGTCCTTATCCTTCGTAGCAGACAGTTGGAGGAAAGCAAAGAGAGGAGGGGATCGCTGGGCATCGCTTTGTCAGGTTACAGTGAACTGGGTGGATGGAGCAAGAGAGAGAGGTTGCTGTCAGCATCCGCAGTGCAGAAATGTCTTTGCAGGTTGGCAGTCCCTAGCTAGATACCCAGTAGCCCTGGCATTAGCCAGGTGGCCACTTCCCCACTTAGGCTGCCAAGTGAGTTATCGTCAGCTAGGAGCCAGACAGAATGCCAGGTGGCCAGATCCATCTCTCCGTATCCAATTAACGATGACACTGGATCAAAGCCAAGCATGAAGGCGGTGATAAAGCAGGGAGAGGGAGCCACTCTGGGCCACCAGTTCCAATCCCTATGTCAAGTCCAGCTGCTTTTAGTTTTTCTATAGATCTTGATATTTTGAGTCTTCACTTTGAGTTTACTTTTTTTTTTGCTAAACAATCTGCATGAATATTTTGGTTACCTCTGCTCTTCTTCCTCAGCAGCAGTTCTGTGCCTAAGAACAGTAGTGGCCACTACTGTAAATAATGGGCACCAGATATAAACTGCCCAATTCATTTAATTTTTGAACTTTGGTTAACCTAGAGTTCAGAGACTGTGAGCTCATACAGGGATCTCATGGCACAGTCAGATCTCACCTGATTTGTCCTGAATTAGACAAGTCTTTACCCAGGCCTCATCTAGAGCTTAGATATAAGGTCGTTTTTGAGCTCAGCTTTTCATATTGCCTTGCTGTTTGCTAAAACCAGTCGTCATTTAAAGACTTTTTAACCTCAGTGGATTTTGTAAGGTGCTTTTTATTGCATATACCCTACTTAAGGGCTCTGTTTTCTCTGTTGAAATCTGTCACAAAATTACCATAGGTTTAAATGGAAGTATGAAACTCAGAGTCAGAATTTAGGAGACAGGGTAGCCTGGTAAAACTGATGGTTCGAATCATTCTGCATTTTAAAGAAATAGTTGTTATCCACACTGGTGACTGTCCTATGATCCCTGCACAAAATACACCCGCTGTTTAGAGGCCCCACATTTGTTGCCATAGGAGTGAGCCAAAGGTTGAAAATATTTAGACCTGAAGACTTTTCCAGTCCCTAGGAGAAGTCCCATTAGGTTGAAGCATGTCCGTGGGGGAGATTTCTATCAATATTGCATGCATATTGTGAACGAATAGAGGTATCCTCTTAAAATAGGAGTAAACTCTTAACCCCTAAGATACTTCAGGAATGGGAGGAGAGGGAGTACCTAAGACATAGTCTCCTGGAGCCCTCTCCGAGCCTGAAAATAGACTGTTCTGCCTTCACATTGGCAGGTAGGGCAAGATAAACACCCATGAATGAAACAATCTGAGTGGCCCAAAGTGAGATAATAGTTTATAGGAACAGAGCTATATATAGCCCGCAGGATAGAGCAGTTGGAGCTGCAGCAGCATGTGACTCCTGAGCAGCCCGGGAAGGATGCGCTCAGGCTGCACTGGTCTAAAACCTCCAAGTGTCCTGTGGTTGAGAGCAGTGAGACTCCCAGCTGCCCACTAGCGTCAGGGTTTGTGGCTGTGCCTGGGCAGCTGAACTGAATAACCTTTAAAACACTGTTTAGGACAGCTATTAGATTTGTCACTCTGGCTGCTTCATCAGATATGAATACAAGAATGTAAATGTAAGAACAATTGGCTCTACAAGGCAGAAATACCCTCTTGTTTAGAAAGAGATGGTGGGTTTCTCCCCTAACATGAAATAAAGATGATCAGTGATGTTTTCCAGGCTCTCCAACACTTGCTTTGGTTAAATCATGTAGTGCAAATCATGTAATGCCTCCCTATTAGTTTTCTCAGTGATAGGGCAGGAGTAACAGTTTTGATTCATAACTTAATTCATAAGCTTAAAATGAACAAGGTATCAGAGTACTTTTGGATAGAAGAGCTAGTAACCTCATGCATTATAAGCCACAGTTCACTCAGAGTAGCCCTGTGACCTTGAGTTAGCCCCTGTCATCAGTTTCCATAGATGCAAAATGGAGCTAACAATGCTTAATTACCTACTTTATCTACTAAATAGGGTTAAAGCTATGGACATTATGACCATTTAATTACACTTTGTAATGAGCTCTGAAAATAAGTGACTAAGAACAGGTATTGTTGGAGTAAATCACGTTGCTTCTGCATAAGCTTTGGGAAAGTAGGATGCAAAGGCAGATTGCATCTGGAGGGTGAAGCAGCAGGTGCGGACGCAGAGGAAGGCACGGAGTGGCGCGGAGCCACGCGGTGCGCACAGCCAGAGTCGGCTGTATCCCACGGACACGGGGCCTCTTGCTTCTCGCAGATGATGCAGTGCAGCGAGTGCCGAGCACCCTGCCAAGCTCCTTGCATCATCCCGCCTCCTCCCCCTCTCTCTGCCACAGCTGTGATAGTAACAATTATGCTGGGAGGAGTGTGTCTATCTGTGGTGTTTCTACCATTTGATGCCTCTCAGACTCACACAGAGGTGGAGTTTCTGTCTTGCTTACGTGTCTGTGTTTTTAAATACGTCTCTGGTTGTGTTGCTGCTGTGCAGCCGGCGGAGCCACCGCCTGTGTGTGCGCTGCTGCGCTCAGCGCTGCGGCTGGCGCGGGCGGCAGGGCCTGGGCTCGCGGGCTGCGTGCAGCGCTGCGGGCGTGAGTGCTACGGGCGCAGGGCCTGCAGCGCATCCCAGCTCCCCCAGCCCCACTCGGCTCCGTGGCTCCTCGCTCCCTGCACCGCTCCCAGGGCTGTTCTGTGGGACAGCAAGGGGACATTCTGTGCACAAGGGAGGTCAGAAATAGCGAAGGCTCTGTGGGGTGACATGTGGCGCAGCCTCACAGGGCATGGGCTCCCTCCTGGTAGAGGCTGTAGCACTGAGGGAGCAGCCGCAGCTCCTGTTCCTCGTAAACCCCTGGGCCATGGTACGTACGTCAGTTATGTCTTTTACAAATACATGCCCTGCAGCAAAGCAAAGGACAGCTGGAATCCTGCAGAGGACATTCAGTACTCAACAGTACTCTTCCAAATTAATTTAGCTCTAGTTAGTACTCACTTAACAAGGAGAGCATTTTTAGTCCCTGATATTCTGATTCATTTTGGAAAACAAAATAACCAATTGCTGCACGCTGAATAAGTTCAGAAATGTTTCACTGTCTTTGTCTTAAGATAGAAAGAAAGCAGAAAGATTATATGCCGTTTTTTTTTTCTTGTGTTTTGATATAGCTCCTTCTTGAATGATGCCATCATTTTGGAACAGAAGGAAGATGTTTTCATAACAGCTTCCTAAGTGCAGTTAATTCATGCAATACTCTGGCCTGCAAGGATGAAATCAGGGCCCACTGTGATGTTTCGAAGTCCTGACTGCAGGCGTCTGAACATCTCCTGCATAGGTTTGGAGGGTACTTTGCAAGACTTTTTAAGGGTAAAAATAGCTATTTCCTTTGCTTACAGAGGAGTTACTAAATTGATGCTAATTTCAGCGTGCATTTCACGTTCCCCCCTCTGTGTTTGCAAGGGTGTAGCCAGCAAGTTCAGATTTCCTTGCACAAGCCCGTGCGGTGCCGCTGACGGCCGTCCAGGTGCTGCGTGCCGTGGCAGCCGCCTGTAGCGCGGTGTGACGGCTGGTGCAGCGGGTGCAGGCGCTGCTGGAAAAGGCCTGGTGAGATACAGAAAGGCCCTGCCAGTCACTGCAAGCAGTGCTGCCCCCAGGAAATCAAAAATTGCTTGTCTGTTTTGCACCCATGTGCTTTGCAGATTAGAATATGGCTCTAGGTGTTTAGGTGCTTTAAGCCTGACCGTAAGGTTTTTTTTCCTCCCCATAATAATGAAGTGGAACTAAATGATCTATTTTCCAATATGCCACAAGGCTGATTAAATAGAAGACTTGGAAGGGGTTTTAGAGTCAACATTCAGCTTTGGATCTTCTTTTGTTTGTTTGTTATTTTTTGACACTGGTTTGGAGAAGATTACAAAGCTTCAAATGAATATAAATAGTTTCCTGATTAGAAAAGGAAAAAAAAGAAGAACTTAATTTCAATGTTACCCTGAGGAACTGGCAGCTGAAAGCCAACAGTGTGGACTAGTGTAGTAGAACTGTGAAGAGTAACTCCTCACCAAAAGAAAATGAAATTAATCTAGTTGGTTTTGCTTCAAGATGTTCTCCTAGCCTATTTTTTGTGCTTTTACGAACATACTCAAACTAGGAATTAGGAAACTATTTATAACAGTAGCACCCACATAGCTCCTTTCAGCTTTGAAATACTTTCTTAGCATCAAATAAATGAGTTTTGCAACACTTCTGAAATGGCAGAGCAATCATAATAATTTTACTAGTACTTTTTGTCTGTGAAACACTAGTAAATGCATCCTGCCGATATACCTGAGAATAGGTGACCTCCATACTCATGTATAGCGTGTAGAGATACGTGTCAGTTCACACCCACAAACACAGCCCTGTGTGCAGGCACTCGCAGCACTAAGGGCTGATCTTGTCGCTGTAACTCAAGGCTCCTGTGTCTCCTGCCAGCTGTGCAGTTCGGACTGTGTGGAGCCGATTGTCGAGTCATTGCCCGGGAAGCTAAATAGACAGTAGAATACAGAGAGCAAAACCGGGAAGCAGTGTCGGGGAGAACGGCCTTGGACCACAGAGCGGGCAGCCAGTTGGCAGGATGGAAGAGGGAGATGATGCGGGAAAAGAGTGCAGCTCAGAATTGCTCATTTATTTATAGCATTAGCACTAAATAATAAATGTAATAACACTGATATCATGTCTGTTCCCTTTAGGACTTAGATGGGAAGCAATCATAGATGTCTGCATTTACAATTGGGTAGAAAAAGGCACAAGGGGTGCCAGGGAGGTATTGGAGCAGGTTGTCCTGACAAATCAGCAGTGCAGTGGTAGCTTCCTGCTTCTCCACTCCCAAATCCAAACTTCCAGATAGGCCCTCCCTATCCTTGCAATCATGATTTGTTATGGAATGTGGCAGAGTATCAGACAAAGCGCAATGGAAAACTGTACCATGGTACAAGGGAGAAACCTCACAGCATTTTGCAGTTAGTCTTGCTGCATCTGAAGGCATGGGCCAGGTAATCTAATCTGTCTTTTATGCCATTCCTTTCATTGTTTCTTGCATGACACCATTAGGTATTATTGATGAAAACCTTTTGAAAATGAAACCTTAACAGGCTGCTTTTCAGAACTATGGAAGCATAAATGATGTGTACAGCAAATCTTGGGTTACTTTCCCCAGCTAGCTCAGATAGGCTGTTTACATTGTCTGAGTTACACTAATTTGAGAATCTAGGCCACTAAATGCATCATACAGCTTAAATTTTCTTAATCTGTTTATATTCTATATATTTATGGAATGTTTTCTGTATATTGTATGTATTTCTAAATATTTCAGTTCAAATAGGTAGAAATGCAGTAAATCAGTTTGGAAACCTTGGTGGAAAGTAGTGCAGCTTTACATATATCTATCTCTATTTACAGACCTGTGCCACCATAAATAAGTAACATCCAGATGTATTTGTTTACATCAAGATTGCATCTGATATCTTCTAATTAACAAGCAAGAAATATCACCTATCTTTGCCTAATGCATTAGATATTGTGGAGTTTTTCTTAAATCATTAATTATTATAAAATTTTTATATATAGAAAACAGGGCTGAAAATGGCCTTAGCAGGAAATGGCCTCTGTTTGGTGGATGCTTCAGTTCTAAATTACTCTTTCTTTTTCCTTATGATTAATATCCATTTGATTCAGAGCTTCACAGTGTTTTTGAATTCACATATATAAAAATATTTGTATTGTCTATATATGCACTATAAAATTTTACATTTAAATATATATGTCTACACACACACACTTGTGCACACATGCATAGTTAAATCTAGTTTTACAGCACTTTGGGGAAGATGGGGATAACTCTGACCCAGTTTTTCATTGAAGTCATTAGGAGTAATATGTGCCTCAAACTAGATGCCTTAAAAGGTGCAGTCTTTTTAAAATTTTGCCTTCGATAATCAAGCTTCTTTGAGCAGCTGGTAGTTAAACACTCAAAAATAGGTGCCTGAAGAGTCACTGTGTAATTTTTGAATATTTAGGTTAAGTGATTTTGTAATTTCTCATTTTCAGCTTTTAAGATGCAACCTGGTGCATGTAGTGTATCCATCATGAACTCACTGCTGTTTCCATTAAAGTAAATATAAATTCTGCCATTAATTTCAGTGACCAGGATCTTTTTGTAAAGGTTTTCTTTATAGTTACTACCAAAACGTCTGTTTTTCCTAATCTGGGGACACGTTTGCAGGATGCGTAGAGTTTTCATGATGTCAACATTCAGTCAGAAACGTGGGTGCTGCCTCGTTAACGTGTTGGCAGATACTGAGGCTCTCGCATCTCGTGCCGTACTGAAGAGCACCGTGCGTGTCTCAAGGGTCAACTAGGAGACATGGAGCAGAGCAGGGCTGTAGTTCCTACAAGGAAGTAACAGAGGGCTAACAACAGGGTTTCTGATAATCAGAATTGTGTAATTTCTTTTTCCCTGGAGCTGTTCATGTGTGCCTTTGGCTGCAGGTTTAACTGAAGGGGAGCACCTAATTGTATATGAAGCTCATGTGTCACCATTGCCCACTGTGCAAGCAATGCTCTGTGCAGTGCTGAGCCCCAGCAGAAACCATCTGCTGCCTCAGAGGGAGCAGGGGCTTCCCTGGGCGCCGCGGCTGGTGCTCCGGGCTGGTGGCAGATGTGGCAGCAGGTTTGGAGCGGTGCAGGAGGGCAGCTGCCCTGCAGCGTGGTGCAGCCCTCCTGCCACTCCGTGCGCCCTCGCGCAGGGTCCCTGGGGACTCAGGCCGGCTGCAGCTCAGGACCAGCTGCGCGGCTGCTGTGCAGAGCTCATGCTGAGAGCTGCTGCCGCTGAGCGAGCGAGCGGTGCAATCCCTGCGGGCTGGAGGATGGCCCGTGGGCAGGCCCTCGGAACAGCAGCCCTGCAGTGCGAAATGCACCGTTAGCCGCACGGTTGGTGTGTGGAGCTGCAGCCTTCGGCCCCAGCACTGACACCTGCTACAAGCACTGTGTGACAGACCAGCATCTGGAGACAGCCTACCTGGGAACCGGCAGAGAATCCTTTTAATCTTTTTAGGGATCATCCAGGATTTATACAGCTGACTATAATGACAAAACCTTATTTAGGGTTAAATGCTTTCTGTTCACAATATAACCAAGCTAGTGTTTTTTATTTTTTTTAGGTTTTTTTTTAGAAATTAGGATCATTTGGATTCAGGATTCTCAAGTTAGAGGTTACTGTGACTTTCCTTTTCAAAGTGAGAGAAATATCTCTATTTGTTTATATGCTAATATTGAAAAGCCTCCAGCATATCTGGAGAAGCAGTGCTGCTGGGTGCTGGCTGCCATCTGCCATTTCGTGCAGCACTGAGACACTGCAAAGCTCTGACTGCAGAAGGTCGGCGGTCCTAAGGCTGCAGCAAGACCCCCTGGCGTGTCCCTGTCTCCCGATCCCACGTTGCTGTGCAACCTGCCGAAGGACACCCTTATATGATATCAGTTGCACTTCTTCACATTGGCTTTCAAATTTAAATGCAGCAAATTTTATTGCTTCCATTGCTGTTTTGTGTTTTAGGGTTGATGTATACATCATTTCCATACAAGTCCACTTACTTTGTTTAGTTAGGAAGGATTTTTTTAATGAAATATCTGTGCCAGTATAAGCCCAAGATGGATTAGGTTTTCTGGAGTAACCTCTTTCCCCTTCCTTTTCTACAGTGTCAAGCATATCTGGACTTGGGGATTTGCTCGGCTTTAACAATCCCATTACAATTACAGCAATGCAATTTGCCTGTAGACAAGCTCCTAATGTCATTTGCAGTGATTATACCTGTATTAAAACTGCAGTATTGGTTCAGAACAATCTAATTATTTTAAATAATTGTAAAAAAGGAATAGTCATCCTTTTTAACAAAATGGTTTAATCTATTTTTTCTTCAAATACTTTTTTTCTTCTTGATGTGTCGCAATTTTGAGGTCTCTCATTATTCTGTCTGAATGGCTGGCAAGTGCCGAACTCCGCGCGCTTCAGCACTGCCCGTGTGTCGTGCGCGTCTGCGGCCGGGCAGAGATGCAGCGGAGGTGCTCGGAGCCGCTGGGAAAACCCGTGCAGTAGCGGCTCCCGGCTGGCGCCCGGCGCGCGTGAAGCGGCCGCCGCGCCCTCGGTGGCAGAGCGGGTGCAGCGGCTGGCACGGAGTGCATGGAGAGCTGGCCTTGCAGCCGCCTTGCCCTGCCCTGCCCTGCCCTGCCGGAGCCCCTTGCCCTGCTCCCGTGGAAATGGGCCAATACCATGGCAATGGCCTCATTACGTAGGCTTGTCCTGTAGGTGTAGAAAGCGTGATGGAAAATGGTGCTGTTGCTTTCACAGTTGGAAGTACCTCCTCTTGATTAGGATGTTTTGTGTAGTGGTGACTCGGGGCACATTTTGGTCAGAGTCAGATTTCTGGACTCTGGAATTCTGGACCTCGAAGTGTCCCTTATCTGAACTGATGGACAGCTCAGAAACAGCTTTATGTGGGCTGTCCATGGGAGGGAGACAGCGAGCTATGCCACAGGTGTGAGGAAAGGCACTTTTGTCCTCAAAAAACAGCAGTTTAGTGGGGATAAATCAGGAGCTGTTGCAGAATGCCTTGGAGTTTATGCATGCGTGTTCTACTTAGAAATTAGCACATGGCACAGGAAATGATCCTAACCATCAGGAGAAGAGTGAACCTGGGAATGTATCAGTTGCTGTCGGATTTATGAAAGAGTCACCAAAACAAATCAGGCATTTCTCAAACTGCTTGAAGGAAACATGAGTCTTGAGCAAATGAGACACCTGTATTCAGCATCTGGAAATATTATTGTTACTTGGTATACTCAATTCTCCAAATATTTTTTAATACCAAACAAATGCTGTTTGGGTTTGACTATTTAGACTACTAGTGACATCCAGTGGCTGATCAACCTAACCACGGGAATAATAACATGTTTCAAATGGAGCAACCAAAAATGATGAGCTTATGTTGATTTAGATCAGGGAGTTTGTGGTAAATGTATATGGAATATTTCCCTTTCAAGATTGTGTGACTGGCAAAACTTGTCACCTTTGCACTACTGCTGTTGTGGAAATCTAGCAGTGAAGCTTGCACCATATCTGAAGGAGGCCTTGCTCTAGGTTTGTCTATGATCATAGGCAGCTTTGGCATAAATTTCTCTGGATTTCTGCTTCTTTACCAAAAGCATTTAAGTGTCAGGCAGGATTTTTTTATATTTTCTAGTTTGTGTAAGGAACAAATTAGACTAGAGATGCTTAATTGCATCTCGCCAATGAGTTGCCATTCATTTTAGGAGTATAAAGCTCAATTGTCACGAATTCCTACCAGCAGCTCCTGCAGAGTTCAGTAGCAGGAGACCCTGGTGTGGGAGGACAGCACTGCGGCTGGGGCACCGCAAGCCCGGCCTCCTTACCGGGCTGTTGGCAGAAAGAGCGGCCACTTCCAAGGGCCGTGCACGCTGCGGAACGCGCGGGCTGCGTAACCTCCCGGTTTGCAACGTGAAGGGTGCTTAGGCATCCCCCTAACCTGTTACAGAAAACTATGTTAATCAGATGGGACCAATAGAATTAATAGTGCAGTGTCATGAACAGTCCTAGGGCTTCTCTGTGCCTGTAACGCATCTGATACACTGCTGATGCCCTGTTTATGCTCAGGTATCATTTATTATTGGTCTTGCCGGTGATGGCAATTGCAGTCCTTTTTCTGATTGTAAAATGCAATTACAGGGTCAAAATCTGGCATTTGCTAAATGAACTGTCCTTTTATCTTTCTGCCTAGTTTCTTGAGAGTTGATTTGCATATTCTTTCCCAAAGCAGGTTAAAGGAGATTTTAATGATGTGCAATTCAAAGAGCTTTAAGACATTAAATATATTAATAATACTGTCTTCCAGCTACTGAACCAGGTATTTCAAAGAAACCTAGCACAAAAACTGTGATATATTCCAGAAGTCTTCCACTATTAAGCGTACAAATAGCTTGATAGAATAAATGGTTGCTTCCAGCATGAACGGAACTAATTTTAGACAGGAGTGCCCAGTGTGCCTGTCAGTGCTCCAAAGGGAATGATTAAAGATAAAAATAGATTTGTAATGTTTTCACTTGTGTTGTGCCTCACATCCACAGGAAATAATGTCCAGTTGCTGAAAACCCATGTGTAGGGCTGCCCTAATAGATTCTGGAAAAGATTTCACGGTGCATATTTAGCATAACTAATTGCATTGTCATAATTGTGGAAGTCTCCAGCGCTGGTGACAATTGCAAAAAACACCTTGTAAATTTATTCTGATTTTCTGTCTTGTGGTTAATTTAGAATTAAAAGTGCCAGGTGAAGTAAATCACATTTTGTGATGAACTGCTTTTTCTTGTAAATGACTTATTTGCTCTAACGTATTATTTACTATATAATTTGTGTTGATAGTATTGCTTTACGAAGCATTTTTATTTTAAAATAACTCTCTTTCACTTGCTTCCATCTTGTGACTTAATTCCTAAAAATAATACCAGAAATATAAAGTATTTTTCATAATGCCAATAATTTAAAAATATTACTAAAACCGTATTGGAGATTTTAAACATAAATGTTTTTAAATACTATACTCTTCACAAGCCTGAAGCCATGCAGCCCTCTCCTGAATATCTTCAGGGCAGAGGAAGAAATCTTTTGCCCCAAACCTAAAAAGGAGGTAGCTCCAAGACACTTTCTCATGCGGCCAGATGCTATCACTCTTCTTATGGGCACATAATTTATCCAAAGAGCACTGAAGAGTTAACAGATCTTCTATTTAAGAGCTTAATTAGCAGCTAAAGAATAAAGTCAGAAAAATTCAGTTCATTATTTGTCATGGATACAGAGTACATTTCACTTTATTATGTACATTTATATTAAGACTTTACACTTACAAGGTTCATAGGTCAAGATTAATCAGTTGTGACCTTGGAACACAGCTCTTCTCTTCCTGAAGTAAAAGCTGAGTAAGGGAATCTGAAACAAGAGTCCATACGTTTAAATATAGCTTGATCTGATTGAATGGTTAAAATGTAATTGAACAGCAAAAAGAATATTCCTTTTCAGAGGAAGAATTAAGGACCTCAGGGAAAAGAGAGGTGAAATACCAGTAATTTTTCAGTGCAAGTGACATTATGAAGTTTTATTTTAGTACTTCTAGGCCCTACATTTTCACCAGTGCTTTCACTATATTCACCTTTTACTCAACTTTGGAGGCAAGTGTTTTGTTTCATTCGTTTTAAATTCTCATTTTCTGATGCTTACACCCTAGCACAATGCCTTATTGCTTGCTTGCTGATTTTTACATTGATGAGTATTGCTTGAATCCAATTTAATATTTTTACTGTCTTTAAGAAAATCCGGCGAATCATTTATGTTTGTGTTAAGCTTTGAAATCTTGTTTTTGCAAAAGGAGCAGTGACCTTTGTGCTGTATTGCTTGGCAGAGTTCCCCTAAGCTATCCCATCAGTTATCGTGGGGTAATGAGGTGGGACAATTTATTAATCTGTCATCTCAGTGCAAATGAGTTACATTTGTTTTGAAGCCTTAATGTAGTGGCCATAGGTTAACCACCCTGTAAAATCCCCTCGGCATTTCTTTCAGGTATGAATAAACTAAAATCTTACTGACTTACCATATATCAAGGAAAATAATGGGTGAAATCCATAATTAGTGTCACAACTCTGTGGATTTTCAAAGGGTCAATAATTCATTAGTTGCAGTCCTATGATTTGCTGCATTTGCAGAGTGCTCTACTGATTTTAGAGGAGGCCTTTCCAGCACCACAATTTGCAGGTTCATAATCTAAATTGCCTGATACATTCACTTCTTTTGACCATACAGCAATCAGTACTTTCAGACATCATATATATGTTTAAAACAGTTCAATAGTGCTTTTTTTTTTATGAAGTATACTTTTATACTTTTTGTATCTTTAACTTCAGCAGTTATCATAATTCATGGGAAAGTAGTTATGTGACATTGATTTGCAAATGTTTAGTACTACTAATCAAATTAGTAATTATCTCAGAAAGAGTAGAGTGGTTGTAACACAGAGTTAATCAATGCAATACAGTGCATCCTAATATACATTTAAATATTTACTCTGTGCACATAAGAATAATGGTTATATGATGTCTGATACCAATCTCTAGAAAACACAGTTTACCCCAGTCTTACGGCAAACACTTGTTCAGTTGAATCTCTTGGCAATTTCATACATATTTGTTCCGTGGTATTTTAAGAGCTGCTTAGAAACCACAAAAATATACTGTTTGAAAAATTAAATATTTTCTGAGGAGGATAAATATCACTGTGCTTTATTTCTGAATTTCCAGTGCTTTTTTCCGTCTTCTGTCACACAGACTATTTTCTTTTAAACATTTGCTACAATTATGTGCATAAAGAAAATTTCGTAATGAAAACACCTGTTCCCAGTGTGTTCCATCACTCCCAGAGCGTGTGTAGTTTGAGCAGTCTGTTACAGTCCTGGATTAGCTTCCCCAGCAGCAGATGCTCTCTGAACTGCTGTGTTCCCTCCAGACCTTGTCTCCCACATGTTCTTGGCGTGCTGGCTCTGCACACAGGGCTGTGTCTGCAGCCCTCGCCTCCAGACATGCGTCCACATGGGGACGCATGTCTGGCAGCACTTCTGCAGCGGGACGTCACCCTCCACTTGCTTAGGCACTGTCGCTAGTCCTTGCTCTCCAAATCATTCATCAGAGTTATTGAATACCTCATAGTAATTTCCAGACTTTGTACCCTCTACTCTTTTCCTGGAAAACATGTAACTGTACTAGCAAATAACAACAGAAAATACTGTAGGAACCCCAGTGTAAAGCGGAGCAAATGATGCAGCATAGCTTTACACTCCCACTCACTATTTTAAATAAAAGCGCACTGTGTACTTAAAGCCACACACTGATCCGTTACATAGTTCAGTATAAATCAATAATTTCTTCTTTACAGTTTGAATTTTGGAAAATAAATCTGAAGATTCACCTGTGATTTCATGTATAAACATTCCTGACTCTTTACTGAGCAGCTGTAACAAGTGAATAATGTCCTGAGACTCCGACTTCATCTGAAGATGAAGAACCAAAAAGTCGGTATCTCTGCTGTACTTCCATCCGTCTCTCATCCCGATGAGAACTGAAATATTCAGCAGTTCATCTGCATTCTCTTCCCCATCGCATTTGAAAAGAGTGCAGAGCTGACAGCCCTCCCAGTGCTAGCCCTGTAATCAGGGCTCCGTGGGCCCGGATTCCTCACACATGCTGTCATCTGTCTCGTCTGCTTGGATGAAGTAGTCCATCTCAGCAGGGCTTTTTTTTTCACGTGCTCTTTCTGAATGTGACATGAATCCAATGCAGCTGCACTTTAGCCAAAGCTGAGCCATAACCTGCTGCACAGTGGATGTCGCAGCGTCGTAAGCTGCGCGCTTTACCACCCGATTGCCAGCAGCGGTGAGGGTTCTTGCAGAGCCTGCTGCTATTTCTCATTTTGGCAGTCTTCCATATGTACTGAGAACCTATAAAAGTATCTGTGGATTCTGCTGAGATTTCATGTCAGAGATGCCTGTACAGCAAAAATACTCTGGCCATTTCAAACACAAATGAATGATTTTCTCCTCAGACCATACCTGTCAGAATCCACTTGCTAGATCAGACCACCCGGTTTAGTAACCTAACCCTGTTAGAGTTCTTAAATTATTTGTTGTTATTCTTATAATTAAAACATAATCCAGTGCAAGCAAATTGATTAGCTCTTATGTGCAAGTGCCAGAATATCAGAGTACTTGCATTTTAAAAACCCAGTTCAAATAAAGCTGCTTAAATGAAGAGCATCATGTTTAGGTCAGAGATACAGCTGAAGTTATGATATTGCTGACACCACTATTATACTGTGATTAAAATACGGGTTTTGAGTAGTAAACAGATGGGTTTTGATTTGCATCACGAGCCTGAATGAATTTGTTGCCAGTTCTTGAAGCGATTTGTGTTCTTGGAATCAAACTACCAAACAGTAACAGATGTGAGTACATTGAGCTGTCAGGAGCTTAATGAAGTAAAACCAAGATCACTAACCAGTTTTAGAGAAGGGTTAAAGGGATCCTTTTTTGAAAGCTAATTATTTAGGACAGCACACCTGTCGTTAGGCAGCAGAAGATACCAAAAATTAACCATTGTCTCGCATGAATTCCCACTGTGCCACATGTGGTTGAAATGATAGAGAGTTGTAGTTCAGAATTAATTGAGCTTTCAAAACGGGAAAAATGGAA
Source organism: Nothoprocta perdicaria (assembly GCF_003342845.1). Taxonomy (NCBI): domain Eukaryota; kingdom Metazoa; phylum Chordata; class Aves; order Tinamiformes; family Tinamidae; genus Nothoprocta; species Nothoprocta perdicaria. Next base: position 530,153 of record NW_020455755.1, read on the forward strand.
GAAAAATGTTGATATAAGGTTATTAAAAACAGTTAAACTCACTAGCATAGCATGCCTTCCAACATTCTGAAACCAAAGGCAACCACCCAGGCTCATGGGCTCTCAGCACGGCACATTGCTGCACAGAAACAGCGTGGCTTTGCAGAGGGGACCACCGAGAGCTCAGGGATTTGGGTTCCCTCCTGAATCAGGTCAGGCCTTTCTGTGACCCTGGGAAAGTCATTTAAAATGCAGGCTCAGTGATGAATGCTTCCTGTGCCTGGTCTATTCAGACTGTAAATTCTAATTTGGCAAAGACTTATCTTAATGTCTGAGTACTGCCCAGTATACCTGGGCCTTCATTCAGCTGAAGGCTTTTGAGGGCAGTGTTACAGCACCATGCATGTGAACAGAGACCTTTTGTATAGAGAGACCTTTACATTGGTATAAGCTAAATGCTAATTTCTTTAGCAGTTATTTTTCCCCTTTGGTACCAACAAAATAATCAAAATCTGCTCCAGCATAGTAAATAAGGATATACCAAATTTTAGCAGTGCCACAACTTCAGAATCTTAGTCTAGTGCTTAAAATTAAGGAATCTGGCTGAATAGGAGCCTGCATTACAATTCTGCAGCATGTTAGTATTTGTAAAGGTGAAACAATGCCTTGCACCAATGCAATGGTAAACTACTTTTTTTAAAGTTGAGATGTCAGTATGTCAGATTTCAGCCTAATGTGATCCTTACATGTAAGTAACTTAAGTAATGGGAAAATTGCGCCTTGAAATGAATGAGGACAGCAAATCAGCATGTATGAATGTTTACAGGATTAGGTCTTACATTTGCATAATTTTTAGGTCAAAACAATCCAGTTTATTCACACTGCCTCTTCAGTGGTAGCTGCCAGGCAGGAGGGCAGCTGAGCTGGAACCTGGGCTTCCATGTTGGCGCGTGGTGTGTAAGTAGCAATCTGAGAAGAACTGCAAAAGCCACCGGTGCCACTAGGAAAACACGACATAACAGGTATCACTTGGGCGTCAGGAACAGGGACCAGCACTGAAATAGCTTCTGTAACACTGAGAGAGAAGGAAGGGGACTGTACCATGTGTTTCTTTATACTGCATTTACACTTGCTTTTTGAAACTTCCCCTCATTTGAAAATTATTTAACAGCCCAATATAAACTGAGAGAAATATATTCTTAAGTGTTGCAGTTTTACACTCCTAAACAACTTCCCTCTATAACTGTTGCTGATTGTTAACACGTTCTCAGGGTCTTATCTTGTAGCAGAGTTAGGACTTCCATTCTTTTAACTCTACATTAATTTACTTATTCCTTCCCAGAGGGAAGTGTCCCACATATTAAATCAAGCAGAGTGGCAGACACAGAATTAGCCTCTCACTTCCCCCATGGAAATGATGTAAAGTTTCTCTTGCAATTTGTTCTCTTTCTGTTAAGCCTATACAGTGGATTTTTATCTCTAAAATACATTTTGCTGATTCTTCTGCTCCCAAAGCAAATACCTAACAAAACAGTAATTATTAACTGCTCATATTAACTATTAAAACTGCTCATTAAATTGAGCAGTTTTTTGATACATAAAATGTATCAAAATACATGGCAATAGGCAGACCTTGACATAGAGAAGAAACAGTCAAGACAGGATAAAATAAACAGCAAAAAACAAAAGGTGTCAGAGGAATGAAGGGCAGGAAGGGACTTGCAAGGGCAAACGGCGGCTGCAGGAATCAGGGCCAGGTTTAGAGCTCTGCGAGGAGCCAATTCCAGTAGTCCTTTATTCTCCTTTCACTTACTACTTCACAGCAAAAAGAAAACTTTACCTGCAAGAATATCTTAAATTGTAGCAGGATTTTTCTTTTTTTTTTTTTTTTTTTTATTTCTTCATTCACAATCGGGAGATAACTGCATTAAACAGCCTTTACCTAGAGGGATTTGAAACTCGTTTTAAAGCTAACGTCACATCACAGCTCAGAGGACACAGATCATGGCACATTAAGATGCTGTCCTCCTCCCCTGAAGCAAACACCGTTTACAAGGAGGTGTTACCATCAGCCACCTGCCGCTCTGGCTGTCAAGATCTTGACTCAGTCCATTGGAAACGCGCAGTTTTTCACATTATGCACCTGATCACATGTTTCGCAGAGACTCCTGCGTTTAACGAATATCCTTTCTGTATTTTCCGTGGCTGGGCAACACATGCTCTGGAGGGAACACGCTTCCCCTGTCATTTTGCTCATTTTCTCCTAAGTATCTTTCAGCATGATGATCTAGGCAGAGAACTTGGGTGCGGAGCTCGAGGGGTGTCTGGCAGCTCCGGCCCCTGGCAGAACCCTGGGACGAGGGGGACAGGAAGCTTGTCCGCCTGTGCTGCCCCTGGCCACTGCAAGCTCCACACACAATTTCAGATATTCTCTTTGTTTCTTTCTTTCTTTTTTATGAGGGAGTCATGACTGATTACAGGTAAAAATAGGGGGAAGGAGGGCTTTCCTCCCCAATGGGTCATTTTTATTTATAGTTCAGGTAGAGCACAGCAGCCCATGGAATATTTAGTATTTGTCTTCTACTCAGCTGTAAGAAAAAGAGTTTGCCCTGCATGCACAATCCAAAATAAAAAGGAACAAGAGGACACATTCAGGGAACAAAATAAATGGAAGGATAATTCGGTAGTGATCATTTCTATCAAACTGTAATACTTTCCAAAGGACATTTTTTTCTAGGTGATCACAGCACAGGGGACATGTATTCCCTTTCATCCAGCCACCGATTCTTTAGCTGTCAGAATTACAGGTCATATCCATCAGGGTTTGTAATTATTAGTTCTGGTATTACCTACTGGCACTACTTAGATGGAAAACATGTGGATTAGCAAGGCATAAAAGATTGGGTCATACATCTGTATTCATGTGCTTTATGTAACCCCTTCCCTCAGAGCATATCCAGCGGCTTTACATACATTAGCAAACCACGCAACTTCCATCCTGCTGAGGGCTCGCCCTTGTTTTACAGACGAGAAAGCTACAGTGCAGAGAAAAGGAGTTTATTTTGAATCAGTGGTGGCTGCAGTGCTCCATTGCAAAGGTGTCCTTCTAAATGCGTTGGCGTCCCTCGGCCCACGGCCCTGCCCACCCCGTTAGCCGCGGGTCCCCCTCGCAGTAACCCAGCAGCTGTTCTCGGTGGCAGCGCGGGCATGTTTGTGTGCTCACCAGAGCAGCTGGGGCCAGGGCCTCCGCAGCTGCAGAGAAAATACATAAATACGAGTTGCTAATGCAGCCCTAGGATCCAGGCAAGCTGAGGACTGAACCCCGAACAAGAGCCAGCTAAGCAGAAGTATTGGCCTACATTTTTCCTCCTCCTCGTGTAAGGCATGCAAGTTTCTATGGCAACTTGTGTTTTCTGTTCCATCAGGCCTACTGACTCATTTCTGTAGGAGCTGCACACTGAAAAAAATGTTTTCTTTCCCTGCCAAGTCAAGTGGCTTCATTTCTTTAGCCCATTGCTCTTGTCTGGGTAAGTGTGAGCAACAAAGCAATTGGTATTCGAAGCTGGCATTGCTGTGTAGATTCAGTTTAGGGTGACAACAAAAGGGAACCAAACATGAAAAGATTCCCATCTCCTTGAAAAATCATTGCAAGGAAGTCCAATTTGTCTGCTTTGCGGCAGGTTGCCAGCGCAGGTGGGTGCACTGGGAGCTGCGTGGGGAGCTGGGGGTGCCTTGTGTCAGGAGGGCAGCGCTTCCCCCAGGAGGCAGCCGGGCTGCTGGCGCTGTGCTAGGTGCGCGCGGCACAGTGTGAGCGGCTGCGGCCGCATGGCGGCAAATGCTGACACGCGCCGGGCGGACGCACGCGCCTTTTGCCTTCGGAGCTGTGCCCACGCCTCCACTACGCCATACAAACTGGCCCCTAGTCAAGGCTTAGCGGCCGTTGATGTCAGGGTCGCATGGAAGAGCCCAGGGAGCCTCTGCTTGAGGCAGCAGAGACGGTTTGTAAAGTGCGCGGGAGAAGAGGGTTGTATGTACAGGGACCTTGGGGACAGCACTTGTTTCAGAGGGAGCTTTTCCAAAGGAAAGACAGTAGTTAGGGACTACTTAGATGGTAACAGGAGCTCTGAAAGAAGGGCCTAAGGAAGACTGTGCCAGGAATGACCTTCTGGCTGCATGACAGCTGTGAAGCAAGTCCAGGCAGGTGGGTCCATGTCTCAGAGGGAAGGGATGGATGGCGTGGAGAGCCTGGAGCCAGGTGGTGAGAAACAGATTTGTTCCTGAGTACCCATATCTCCATAAAACATCTTAAAAAAAAATAGTAATCCTTTCTGGATCCAGTCTTCAGCAGGAATGGATCAGACCTCCCATGGTCTGATCTTACCCCTCCAGGTTTTAACCGGGAGACCTTCCTCGCTCTGTGAGCTTGGCTTTCCAGCTGAGCCCAGGGAAGCTGAGCAGCCATTTCTCCTTGAATTGGAAGTGGGGTCTTCACATCTACTGCTTCTAGGTGCCGCTGGAAAATCAGCCTCTTTACCCCAGAGAACACTGAATATTCACACAGCTAGTAATTCTCCTGAAGCTTTTTCTTTTACCTAATCACAAACATATGGTACACTTTAAGGGAGATTATCTTTACATTGTTAGCTTTAAAATGGAGCTTTCTTTTAGCTTTACAAGGTCACAGCAGCTATCCAGTCAAATGGTAGGGGAGAATAAAATGTTAACACAACATGACCTTGGTCAATCAGTTAATCTTTTTCTACCCTATTTTCTCCAGCAAAATAAAAGTCTGTCTGTGAACGCTGCAAAGTGCTTTGAGATCCTGGGGTGAAAGGTACATCATAAGCCCAGTGTATAAATTATTTAAGCTCTGATAGTATGCTTGGTCCTGAAAGGAATACTGATGAATTTACAATCTATTATTGTCTGTTTGTTTACGAGTTGCTAGTATTTACATTGACTGCAGTGATGGAGCTGTCAGTAAAGTGTACAGGTTGGAGTTTGCAGACACTGCATCGCTTCTCCCTCTCTATGGTTCACACCACTAAGATTTTAGAAATGACAGTGGAGTCTGTGCAGCTGTAGCAGCAGCACATCTGCTTCAGAGAGAGGGAACGTTTTAAGCAAGAGACCCATGTCAGCATTTTATGCAGAGCTCCTTAGTAATTATACTGGGGAAGAGGAGGGATGTCGGCAGCACCGGAGGTCAGAGTGTGCGTTGTCAGCCCAGCCTGGACTGCAGAGAGCGCACACTGGAAGGGCGAGGGCTCGCTCGCCCTCTTCCTTGTTGTAATTTCAGTTCTGAGGTTTTGTGGGAAAACCTAATCTGAAATTGCTCAGAAATCGGCTTTCTGATTGTCACATTAAGCTGGATTACCCAGGGTAAAGCTTTGTTTTTTAGATTTTTAAATGCTGAATAATTTATGTGCACATTGCCTACTGAACTCAACTGTGACAGTTTGGCTGCTCCAGACCCTTTTAAAACGGATCCAGAGAATGACTGTTTTAAGATACCTGCAAACTTTGAATTCTCTTTTGTTTCAGTGTCAGAGTATGGGGGGTTTGTTTGTTTGCTGGATTGGGTTTTGTTGTTTTCCTGGGGCAGGGGCTACATCACTTTATGTCATCATGGTTTTGTTATCATTCCATTTTAATATGTGCAAAGACTTGTTCAATACAAGCATGAGTATATAGAGCCAGAAAAGGAAAATTGTGTTTTTATGAACTATACAGAAACATATGGTGTTGCTAATAAATCTAAATAAACTTTTTGTCAAATTAATTGGTTTGAGCCATTCAAAAGCTTATATTTTCATATATATGTATTGTAGGATGTATTTTATAATAAAATAGTATATAGAGACATAACTTACTTATTCAAGTGTTGTATTGTCATTGTGCAGAGCCTTTGTCCCTGAAGAGCTTACTACACTCCTGTATGAGGCCATCTCATGTATGGACGTTGATGCTGGGTATGTAATTTCTATAATAACTTTGTTTTATTTTTAGTATACTACATCCTTACTGACTGTAGGAAATGGGGTCAGAATGTGTTGATTATTCCCTCATGGTGGATCAGCTTTGGTTAACTCATCAAAAGCAAGAAATATCTATTAAATGTTCTTTTGCTGAGTCCTCAATTTAAATGAGCTTGCAAGGAACAGCAAATATTTTTCCTCCCATTTCTGGACTAATTTCTGCAGCCCTCAGAAGTCAGAGCCTCCCCAGAGAGGCCAGACTAATGTCTGAGAAACACTACTCTGAACAAGTCCAAATGCTGCTATTCAGCAACACTATAATAATCTCACCTAAATACACCAGCTTCCATCCATCCAATGATTGACCCAATATATGAAGAATCCTTGGTAATTGTGATCACACAATGCTGGCTAGCAAGCTATTCTTTACACAGGTCTTTACCAAGACAGTGTATTATCCTTACACAATAAGTTATTGACACCATGTCAGATGCTGACATTTCTGGTGGGGTTATTGACAAGGATTGTTCAGTGCTGTAAACAGATGGCTGCCTATAGCTCTGTACATCATGCCTGCTCCCCCTGAGCTTGGTGCACACGGAGATCACCCCGCACCCCCCAGCTGAGGGTAGCACGACAGATGCAGCAGTCACAGCTGTGCAGATGAAGGCTTCACGTGGCGGTTCTGCCTCTTTGTTATGTATGAAAAATACGCAAGCATGGCCCATGCAGACTGACAGCACTTGCTGTCAGAGTACAGCTTAGTAAACCAAGAACTGTTTTCTTGGTTTAACACATACACATTCCTCTCTCTTACCCCATCAGTTAAAATTTACTCAGCACAGTCTTATATCCTCGTTTTTTATATGTCTGGATCAGTAGCATGTTCTCTCGTTGCCCATTGGTTTTATTTTAATTGTAGCTGTCTACAAAAAGCTAGCTTTTAGTATTTCTGTATTAAAGACAAGCATTTAATATAAAGTATGCAGATCTTTCAAATATCTGTATACACATTTAGCAGCCTCAGACTGAAACTGTTCCTGCTAAGTTACTGCATAAAAGTAAGTATAGTATCATGAATGTTTATTTGATTGTCTAATCAGTCTGGAAAAGTTCACAGAATTGAATAATATTACTGTACAAGACTATTGGCATAATAATCTATTTTAAACGCACAATTCAAAAGAAAATATGGTAAAAAACTTTTATTGTATTATTGTCTTGGCTATTCAGATTTCAAATCTAATCATCGTCTACAACTATGCTATAAGCATCGTAATACTGCAATTTTTTAGAAAGCTTCTGGAAACAGGTATGCAGGAGCTCATGTTTAACCCGTAGGTCTGCAAATGCACGAAACCTCCCACTGGAAATTGGCATAGAGATTGTGCTTTACCAGAACAAGCTTAGGACAGAGCATTGGGTTACTGAGGTGAAGAGAAATGGACTGAATCTAATGCACTGAAGGCATTAGATTGTAGCAGTGTGTGGGTCCATCTACTGGTTGTACTAAAAAAATGTTTTGATTTCTAGTCTCCAGAGCTTGATTTCTAGTCTCTAGTATCAATGCTGAAGAACAGAAGTCCTTTAAAATACTGATTAGGCGAGTAGGATTAGGCACTTAGGCATTTGGAGAGTTGAGCGTGAGTATGTGTCTCCAAAACCCCACTATCTCCCATTTCCATGCAGTTTTCGCCATACAGCCCTGTGAGACACCAGACTGCCAAATGGATGGAGTATATAGGAGCTAAGTATGTGTACAGGTCGGTCTGCTGAGCCCTATAAATGTGACTCCATGTTAGCACTCTGCCCTGGAAGCACAGAGCTGAGAGCTGGTTTGCCTTGCTTTTGCTTGGAGTCATTGGGGAATCTGCTGTACTCTTTGGAGCGGACAGGGCTGGAGGAACAGAGAGCAGCTGAAAACAACACATCAATGCTGATAAACTGCATAGCTTTGGTATCCAGAAGAGTTACTGAAAAATTGAGAGAATAAAGAAAAAATAACCTTTATTGCTTCCAGTGTTTTATAATGTATCTCAGAGTGAGAATTTGTAACAGCTCCATGTGTTTGCTATACCCAAAAAGTTGAAGGTTGAATGTATTACAATATTAAACTACTTTTCTGGGGAGTAAATACAAGGTTCTAATAATTTCCTCGAGTTAGCAGAGAAAGGTGTAACAAGGCCAACTGCCTGCAAGCTGAATTCCGACATCTTCAAGGTAAAAATTAAACACACCTTTTTACAAGAGAGTGTAATTAATCACCAGGACAAAGCACCCGTGGCAGTGCTGGATTCTCCTGCTTGTGCTGTCTCCAGGTCACAGCTCGGTATTTTTTGAAAGGTAGACCTTAGCATGGTCTAAGCTACCCTTAGATCAAGCCAAAGTTACTGGGCACAATGTGGAGATTTCTGGGTGAAATGCATTGGCCTATGCTGTTTGAGAAGTCCCAGCAGATGATGTGACGATCCCTCTGGCTTCAGTTACCAAGCATGGGTGCTGTTTTCTGATTTACACTCACACGAACAAAAGCAAAACACCAACTTCCAGGGGAAGATGGAGAAATCTGAGCTTTTCAGAGCATTGATCTAGTCTTGGCACTTCTCAGTGCTGCCGGAAGATGGCATATAGTGCATTTACATTCTGTATTGGGGTTTATAGTGGAGAGAACTTCGGAAGTTTGCAGGCATATCCAGGTTCCGTCCCTTACACTGACACAGGCTTTCAAGGATGAATTCCCCATTTAAGAGTGATTTTTGTTTGATCTAGGAAATGTTGCATCATGTTGTCTGGTAATGCCCCAAGGATCCAACCTGATGCAAAACTCCACAAATTGTAAATAATTACTTGAACTTTATATAATGCCATCAGCAAACCTGTAAACAAGGAAACACATTTTGCTGAGTGCAGTAGGATTTCATTTCTTGTGCTATTGTTTTCTCTGAACCCAGCTTCATGTTTAAGATGTTACCCAAAATCACCACTCGCAGTACATGGAAGCAGTTGAATTTACCCATTATTACCACTGATTTTAAGCCTACTTCAACAGAATTATAATAGAGATTGTGTCTGATATATACCATCAGAATATCATCCAGTGCTTCCTAAAGGCCTACACAGAAAACACTAAACAAATAAGAAAGTTAAAATGCCCTCAGCATTCCTCTCAGAGTGTTAAAAATCACATCTCTGAAACCATATATACCTTTAAAGGAAGCAAGCCTTCAATTCTCGTAGGTTACAGCTAGTATTTGTGGAAGATGAAAAAAAAAATATTAGTTGAAGAATCTGAGAGTTTCAGAACTACAGATAGAAATGGAAAAGTAATTCTAACACCATCAGATAATATATAGAAATTTGCCGTTCCAGTAGTATATACAAGAATTATCAGGCTCCAAAAAATAAGCAGTTGTCACAAGTTAATGTGACATAAGTCTTTATAAAGTCTTCACAAACTCCATCCAAATAAGTGTTCTGGTTTACTGCTGACCCTAGTAACAGGGTCAGATGATTCAGCAAAAACTTTCATTAGTGTAATCCTCCAGAGGTGGATGAAAACACAATTGATAGAGTTTGGATGTGTTCCCAAGCTGCTACATTGGTTGAGTTCAAAAACTTGCAATAAATGAATTTAATACGGAAACATCACTCTGACAGGAGTATCTAATGGCACCAATCTGCACTTTCAGCTGCCAGCGTCAGGAGCTAGCTTAGTATCTGAGCCCAAGGAGCTCAAGGCTTCAGAACAAACAGCTCCCCTTGGAGATTAAAGTGTTGCAAAAGATGTTACCAACAGCCAGAGAGAGAGTTTTGCCTCTTACTAAAGCAGTTAACCCAGCACGTGCCTCAACTGCTCAAATGCATCTGAAGACATTTCTTTTAAAAGCTGAATTCTAATCTGCTTTAGACCATTGCTGTTTTATTTTTAGTAGGGTCCTCTTATAACTCCTTTTTTTGTCCTTATTTTTGTATCTGACTTGCTGAAAACTGAGAGTTTGTAATGCTTCTGTAGTATAAAGTCTCAACGGGCTGGCCAAACAATTGCCTGTGAAGTGGCAGGAAGGTCCCGTGAGTCCCTGCGGCCAAGTAAGTACGTGTGGCCAAGAGGTAGGGTTTGTAAAGTCAGCTTGGCAGCCCTGTCAGCTGTACGGTCCTAACAAGGGAGCATCTAGAAGAATGCTCCATACACCCGCGTGCTTGCAGGATCACATACATGACAGAGAGGAGGTGGGCAATGGAAGCATCTGTGGTCTACCCTAGTTACGTACTGAGACCTGTTCTAGAAAACTGTAGCTCGCATTGTCAATCTAGATTGCAATAAATGCAGTCCCAGCTGTGGATTTCATGCCTTGTATCTCTCTGCTGGACAGCCTAAATTGCCATTTTTTTCCATTATCTTGTTTGACTGCAGTGTTTTTTGGAAGTGCCAGGCTGACAAGTATAAAATTTGAAATCTAACAGTCCTGTCATATAAACAAGAAAATAGCATGAGCTGCCCCTGGCCTACCCAAAGCTCTGATGGTGTTCTTAAGCTTTGGTTTCATGGGTGTCATTTATTTATGGGCTTCTCTGCTATGATCAGAGAAATCTAATTTTTAGATGTAGCATATACAAACATAGAAAGCACATATAGAATATATCTGAAGACATCCAGGATACAAACTGAAGCATCTCAAAATAAGGAAATGTCAGATTAAGGTTGCTCTAAAGTAGCTTTTATTGAGCTCCTTAGGATATATATACTTATATCAGTAATTATGCTATTTTTATACATGTCTCCTGCTCAATTTAGTACGCAGACTAGACTTCTAATGGAAAGAATCAGGGCTGAGTCATGGAGGGCATTTATGTTGCTAAAACTCTGTTTCATTTATTGCAGAAGCTGCGAGGTGTGAGTTTACAAAGGTGTGCAGGAGGAGAAGGGATGATTGAACAGTTAGAGCAGCTGAAACGTTCCTTGCAGACTCGAGCACACCCCTCCGTTAGCTACAAATAGCTGGATGATACCAGGTAAGCTACCTCAGACACATTTTCCCAGATAATCATTAACTTCCACTCTTTTGTGATGATACATTCATTAATGTCAGGGAAGAGTTCAGGTAACAGAGAAGTGCATGGAAAAGCCCAGGAGCTTTCTATGGGCAGAGAAAGATGCCATGAGTGCGCAATAAGTGAAGCCATCAGCAATACACAGGGTGACGAGGAAGGACAGGATAACACACTGAATAACTTTTATGTGAAAGATTCCCAGCATGTTGCATATCACATAGATTGCTTACAGAGAGAGAAGCTGGTTAAAAATTCCATAAAAGGCACTTCTGAATGCTGATTTTGCCTCCCTAGCATTCTTTATTGATATTTTTGGTGGTAAATTCCTAAAACTTAAAAATGAGAATGAGAATTCTATAAGAATTTATATATTTTTAATTCAGTTCCTTCAGTGAGATGCATTATTTCTGCTAATCCATTTCTCTTCTCTTTAATATCCTTTCTAACTTCCCCCAAAAAGCCAGTCAGAGCCAGATACTTAATATGAAAAAATCCAATATGGATAATTACATTTTTATTTAGTTTTATGAGGTACTGGAAAAGGAGCCTTACAATAGAGAATGTTAAGTGACCTTAAGCATAGATAGCACTTTCAGCTCTGCTTGGAGGTATTCCCAAACACAGGAACGACATGTGATGATTTTGTGTGGACGCTTTTCAAAACACTCCCTGTGTCCTTGTGGTTGCTCAAGAGAAAGGGCTTGGATTTTCCTCTCCGTGTGGCCACATCATCACACACCAGGTCGGGCAGGCAGACACGCGGAGCTCTGAGTCACGCACAGCCACCGAGTCTGTGGTTAGGAGCAGGTCGGGAAAGGGCCTTTGAAACCAGCATAGAGAGGGAAAAACAGTCTGCCCTAAGAGCTGTACTGAGACCCTAGGCAGCTTATGAGCAAAACCTTTTATTTATGGCAACTTTAATATTGGAGATAGAGTAAACATTTCAGACAAGCTCATACTGGCTGTATTAAATATATAAATATGATCTATTGTATAATAGTATAGTAATATAATTATATATCTATTATATAATAGATAATATATATATATTTCTTCACCTTAGGGTATTTTGGGACAAATGTAGCTGTTGAAGCTAGGCAGTACAAGACTCGGTGTTACCTTTTCTGCTGTGTGTGTGCACGGACACGCTCTGGTGCCCAGGGCACAGCAATGCTCTCCCCGAGCCCTGGATGGTCCCTCTGCTAACGTGTGCGCGCTGTGCGCGTTGCTTCCAGGTGCCCTGAGCCGCTCAGCCCTGCTGCTTTCGCTTTCGTTTGGAGTTCCCGCTATTTCCTTTCACTTTCTGGCCCCCGCAGGGTTTGCGCTGCTAGCCCGTGGAGGAGTGTCAGTTACTGAATGGGATAAACCTTTATTAGCTTTAATGGCACCGTTTTTAATACTGAGCAAGAGCTTAGAGCGTTGGTGACTCTTCAGTGTCTTACTGCCATGAGCCGGAGCGCCTCCCTGCACCCGGCTGCTTTCCTGGCTGCGTCCTGGCCCGTGCCTCGGTGCCGGCTCCGCCGCTCTCCTGGCGGGGCTCCCTGCCCCGCTCCTGCCTCTGCAGCTCGCTCTGCAGCACGCTGCGGCTCAGCGTGAGGCGGCCGCTGCAGCCTCCTGCTCCCGGCCCCCGGCCGCGCGGGTGTCCCGTGCTTTGCCCTGACCTGCGGGCGCGCCCCGCGCCGCCGCCCCCGCGCCGCCAGCCGGGGCCGAGCGCAGCGGCGCGGGCGCGGTCTCGGCGGCGGCGCCTTTAAGGAGGGCGCGGGCGGCGCGGGGCGCCCATGTGGAGGAGCTCCATGCCTTGTTGTCCTGCGCGCCCATTGGCCCGCGCCGCCATGACATATTTTAATAGGATGCAAACGCACTGCGGGGGGAGGATCGCCCGGAAAACCCGGCAGCGGGAGCGCGGCACCTGCCCTGCCCGCCCCGGCTCCCGCGCCGCCTCCCGCCGCCGCGCGCTGCTGCCGCCGCCCCCGCCCGCGCGCACCGGGGCTCCCGCCGCCCGCGCTGCCGAGAGCGCGTCCCTGCCGCGCGCCGCCCCGCGCCGTCCCGTCC